>NW_024724088.1:450000-510000 GCF_018991925.1 Homarus americanus | reverse complement strand
CACTATCCAAACACTAACCTAACACTATCCAAACATTACCCTAACACTATCCAAACACTAGCCTAACACTATCCAAACACTGGCCTAACACTATCCAAACACTAACCTAACACTATCCAAACACTAACCTAACACTATCCAAACACTAACCTAACACTATCCAAACACTAACATAACACTATCCAAACACTAATCTAACACTATCCAAACACTAACCTAACACTATCCAAACACTAACCTAACACTATCCAAACACTAACCTAACACTATCCAAACACTAACCTAACACTATCCAAACACTAATCTAACACTATCCAAACACTAATCTAATCTAGCCTAACCTAACCTTCATATAATCCTGTAATTAGTTCTCCAAGGCCCTCTACAGTCTCAGCGCTGATGATTCGCCATCTTGTAGGTACACTGTGGCCACTCTTGATAGCAACGTACTCAATAGAGACAGGAAACAGTGACGTAATATTTATAGTTTGGTGACCATGATGTTGACAGTTATGTGGTGACGAAAGGGTTTATGTGTTGTGGGTAATATATATATTGACAATGTTTGATGTAATGTGTTCCAATTCTTCTTCTTATTATTATTATTATTATTATTATTATTATTATTATTAGCTGCGTTTTTTCGTGTTTTTTGTTATTCTTTTGTTATCTCTCTCTCTCTCTCTCTCTCTCTCTCTCCTACTGGCTTTAAGGGAGGCGGCACATCAATAAAGAAGCTCCGCTCATCCCGTATGCAAATTATTTAAGCCGGCTTCCGGTTGAGTCCTCTCTATCTTCCAGTATTTTCAATTAATTACTGGATTAGTCTCGCTCCTTCTTCACTAACTGGCCCAGAACTTTCATTTTTTTTCCTGATTGGGTCTTCACTTAAGCCTAATTTATTTTTAATGTAATTTAAGTTCGATTTAATTAAAAAAAGTAATCTTGATTGAGTTTATATATTGTAATTAAAGTTGCAGGTAATTAGAAAGGTAATTTTAATTAGTTTGGCTATAAGGGGAATGTAATCGGGTTAATTGTAAGGTAATCTACCTTTGTTTTGACATTTATTATTATACAGTATAACCTAACCTAACCTAACCTAACCCAAATAAAAAAAAATACTAAAAATAAGAATTCAAATACAAAAATACTTTCACCCAAATTCCCAAATAATTTATGACATTGGTACAAATTTTAGGATTTTTACTTTTTAGTTTACGTTCATAAAATTCCAAACGTGTTGTAATATTAGGAGGAAAATACATTAATTCACCTGTGATTTACCTGTCCGTGTTCAGGTGTTATTAATTAATATCATCTCATAATTTGTCAGCAAAAATGAAAACTGTATTGAAAAAAATAGTAACATAAACTTGAAATTTTTTATTGAAAGAAAAGCTTGAAAAACTTTTTATTCGAAAAAAAAATTATCAGCTTTAAAAAAATAGTCGAAGATAACAGGATTTGTTTTACTTAAAGCTTAATTGGGTTTAACTTAAGCTTATTTGAACCTATCATAATATTTATATTTTAAAAACGATATTTGGTGAGGAACAACTCTCACTTAAACTTTATCCAGGATACATTAAGCTTTATCCAAGAGACATTAAGCTGCATCTAGAACATATCAAGCTGTATCAGGACACAATACGCTTTATACAGGATACAATAAGCTTTATCCAGGATAAATTAAGCTGTATCCAGTAAATATTAAGCATTATGCAGAACAGAACCTGGATACATTAAGCTTCACCCAAGACAAACAAAGCTGTTTAGTAAGTCAGTGTGTTAAGCTTAACCAAACATCACTGAGGAGAAAGTGACGACTGTGTCTGGTAACAAACATGTGATCATCGCCCAACAACTGCTCTTTATGTGAGTGTGTGTGTGTGTGTGTGTGTGTGTGGTGACGAGACGCACACACACACTATCCCATCCCTTACCACCTACAAGTTCTCTCTCTCTCTCTCTCTCTCTCTCTCTCTCTCTCTCTCTCTCTCTCTCTCACCTGCCACACCTCTCTTTCCTCAGTGCTGTCATTGGCAATTCTCCAGACCATTACTCCTTGGTCTCATCTCACCTCCCTTCTTTATTTCACTTCCTTACATTCTCTTTTTATCTCATTTCCACTTCTCGGAGATTAGATTTTTCCTCTGAATTTTTTTTTCTCTTTTTTTTCTCACCCCCATTGGTGTGTATCTCTCCTCTGTCCGGGTTACAATGTGTAGCAATGTTATTTAAGGTGTGTTTATTTTTGTTCTTTTTCTTCAACAGATAACATGTTCATAAAGTGTTGGGAATATTCTGTGTTTTTGTAAGTGTGTGTGTTTTTTAGGATTTTCTCGTTCTCTCTCGTTCTCTCTCGTTCTCTCTCACCTTCTGGATTAATCATGTTCTCTTACCTATTACGTATTGTGTATTATATATTGTGTTATGATGTATTGTAAAGATTTAGAACAACCAACCAACCTACAGTTTACCCCAAAACTGGAGGAGTGTAATGAAACTGATTTAGTTGGAATTCATTTAATACCAAAGCTGAATTTTCTTATGTTCAAAAATATATGTTATTATGAGACATAAACTTGTGTAACAAAATAGTTTAGGTGCTCCTTTGAAGTGTAATGAAGGCGAGTTTAGAGAATGGGACATAATGACTGCTGCCCTAAGGAAATATTTGTAAATATTTAGAGAAATCATTCAATTGTGCCGTTATTCTTGAAGAATGGAGAAATGTACAGAGACCTGGTAGTTGTAGCATTAGTGGCCAGAATAGTGGCCAGAATAGTGGCCAGAATTAGGCTAGGATACAGACACATCCGGCAAGTTAGTGACGCTGTACCCATACCGGAACACTCAGCAAGTAAACTTTGTGATAAACCTCTAAAGTATACACTTGAACACTATATTATTGAATGTGACTCTGTCAAAGACTACAGGCCACCTGGCTTATTTTAAGAACTTTGTAATTACTACATTGAATCAGGAGTGCTTGAGGACATTCTTGTGGTCTATCTTAAATCTTCTAGCCTACACTGATTAGTCCTCAAATAGACTATGACTTATACTGTATATGAACCTCTGTCCTGTGTGGCAGTGAACAGTAACACCACCCTCAGTGTCAAGACCTGACTGAATTACTCAGAATAAGTAAACTGTACTACAAGCTTTGTCAATAAATTTTGTTAACCGTTAAAATCAGTAAATAAGTTATGTTATCTTTTTAAATAGTAATTACAAGATAGATTGATGGTTGTAGATTATTATGATTGTATAGACAACTCATGAATAATTGAGACTAATTTATAAACTGTGAGATAATAAGAGAATGTGGTTACTAAGAGTCTCTGTTGTGAGTCCTAAGTGTCAAAGTAACTTGTTCTTGTTATATAGGCACCCAACTTGTCTCAGGTATCATTTGGCCCAACTAATTACTCCTTTCTTTACCTTCCTTCTAACCTCACCACCTTTATTATCATCTTTACTCACGTGTTCATTTATTTCTCACCTCATTCTATCTTTCTCTCTCCTCTCATCACTATTATCTCACATTTCTTTACAATTTCTCTCATCCACAGTTTCTCACGTGTTTTCTTTCCTCTTCTTTCTCTTTTACTCTTTCTTCCATCTTATGAGTCCCTGAGAATCCCAGCATCCAGGTCTATGAATACCAATCCGGATTCACTCACTAACATCTTCACTGAGAGAATTTTTAGTAGCGTGGTAAGTATGACAGCCAACATACTGTACAGAGACACTGTAGGTGAGTTGATGCTGTCAGAAGTATGGATGAGTAATTATTGGATGAGTAATTGGTGCCATTGTAAGGATTTATAGTTTGATTCGTGTTTTTTCTGTGGGTTTTTTTTTTTTGCTTGAATTGTCTTTGTAGTTATGGATCACCTGAATATTAGACACCCTAGTTTATTTCATCTTGTGGATAGCCTAAATTAAGCTAAACTGACTTAACGTATCTTGACCTGAGTCTGACCTAACCAGCCCTACCTGACCTTCCTCTCCCCCCTTCCGTCTTCCTCTTCTCTCTTCCCTCTTCCTCTTCTACCTTCTTATCTCTTCTTTGTTTCCCTCCCTCTTCTTCTCTTCCTTCCCTCTCCCTCCCCTCCTTCTCCTCTTCTGACAATCATTCACTTACCCCCTCCCCCTCCTACTCCTTCTCTCGTTCTTCGGTAACTTGACCTACAACAACCATCAATAAGAGTCATCCCTCCATCACCCCACCAAAGGATCTTCGCTTCTATGACCCCCTCGAGGCTTAGCACTGTCTTCAGTTCGTGCACTTACCCTGGTTTTGTTCACGTATGTTAATAATAATGCCACGACTTCACCGCAAGAATTTAATTCAATGGAGCAGTTAAAGTCTCCCCCCCCGAATCAGAATTATGCAGAAATGCTTTATTGCCTTCGTTAGTGAGTTCAAGTGGCAATGGCGGAAGTTGTGAAAAATGATAAATTATTATTATTTTTTTTAATATTAATGATAGATATAAGAGCTCTGGTTATCACGGGGGTACTCTCAATCCAGTCAGTAGTAAATGAACATAACGTTACAGATTGGGAAGTGAATCTAGTCAAGTGTAGTGTCTGTCGCGTTGCCGTCTTATGTACCGATGGTTTTACAGTAGTATTACAGTGTACTATATCCACACCGTCCTCCAACAAGCCTATGGGGTCCACAGTCACTCCCAATACCAGATAAATACACCATTTCTATATCCTACGAGTAAAGATTTTAATACTTCTCTAACTGGTAATTCAAAACAACAACAAGTTAATACCACAACAAGGTTCGCCCTCTATTAACTCCTTTAAAACAAAATACAACAACGACACAAATCCTCAACTGGTGATTCGAAACAGCGACTATATTTTTTCCCTGCCTTTGTTTACTGTTTCATTGGCAAGCGAAGCAGAAGGTGTATCTCATACAAATGTAAACAGAGAATTTATTTACCCAATTCAACCGGTGAACTTAAGCGTTTGATGGTGCTCTAGTGCCTGCTGCCTCTCCGATTGTGTGTTTGACTGTACACACTGAAGACTCGCTGGTGAAATATACGTGAACTCACACAGATACTGAGCCCACTCGACTTACCTACCTACCTACCTCTCTCTCTCTCTCTCTCTCTCTCTCTCTCTCTCTCTTTTTCTTTCATTTCCTTATTCTTCTTCATTCCCCCTTCTCTTCTTTATATATCTCTCTCCCCACTAATCCCTCTCTCATCCTCCCCACTCACCCGTCTCATCCTCCCCACTAATCCCTCTCTGATCCTCCCCACCCATCCCTTTTATCCTCCCCACTCAACCCCTCAACCTACCCATTGATCAGCAGGTCAAGTTCCCAGTCGAACCCTGAGTACCATTTAACCCCTTGAGTACGATGACTTAACCTCTTGAATACGATGACTTAACCCCTTCAGTACGATGACTTAACCTCTTGAATACGATGACTTAACCCCTTCAGTACGATGACTTAACCCCTTGAGTACGATGACTTAAACAGTTCCAGGACACCTCTTGGCACCAGTCCTTCCAGTGAATGTCTCTCTCAACGGCTCCACAGTTTTGTCTCTCCAGGCATAAGATTAGTCAGACCTGTATACATAAAGGTCACGCGAGGTATTGCCTAACCCTTACCTAAAACACGGCCAGGTAGTCATGCAGGGTAGCGACTTCGGGAGTGCTTACAATTTGTTCTCCTTCTGCCATAAAGCTCTCTGAAAATACTCCAAACAAAAACAATGGTCTTTCTCTCCTCTTATAGCTAGACTTCTGCTCACTCCTCGTTGCTAGATCAAGTTAAAGACAGACGTTTTGGATTATCTGAAGATTATCCATATCCTTACGACTACAGTAATGGTAACAACTATAACCTCAACTACTACAAGGGCCCCGGTCTCAATAGATCCTAGTTCCTAACAAATCCCTATCAATTAGGTCCCAACCAAAAATTCACAAGTGGGGTCTAATCCTAAAATGGGACACGCCCCTCATCCCTAATGATATAGTTAAGTTAGGACCTTTTGGCAACTTGGTCCCATTTGACTGAGCCAGTATTTCCTGCTCGGTAGAGAACCCGGGAAGAACTTTTCCTAGAGCAGCAATCACTCTTGTAAGCTTCCTGGATGTAACTAAAGGGAATGTGTGTGTGTGTGTGTGTGTGTGTGTGTGTGTGTGTGTGTGTGTGTGTGTGTGTGTGTGTGTGTGTGTGTCAGGCAGGCAGGCAATTCTGCTTTACCAGTTTAGTTCCTCCAGAAGGATTTTTACGATTGTTCCAGAGGTTAGCTGACGCCCCGATTTGTCGACTCTCACTGCTTGGAACCTGAAACGTAATTCTGTGGAACGTATTTCTCTTGTCAGTTGAATGGTCGCTCTTATTGGACGCATTTCTGTAAGCTAAAACTTATTTTTGTAAGCTGGGATGCATTTCTGGAAGCTGGAACGGCAAATTTTCAGGTACACCTAAGCTTATTCACCAAGAGGCAGGCAGGCAAGCAGGCAGGCAGGATGGTGTACACTACAGTTATAGAAAGCTGAAGTATGTCTCAATGAAGGCATTCACAGATTCTTTAAGGAATGGAGAGACTGATTCTTTGAAAGAAGTAGTGGAGAGAAGATCGAGGAACAAGAAGAAAACAGTGAACTGATATATTTACGGCACTTTAATGATGGGTGGTGGGGGAATGGAAGGATTTGGAGACAGAAGGAGAGAAAAGGTAAGGGATTGTCGTGAAAAAAGTAGAGAGAAGGAGAGGGACTGACAAGAGAGGAAGAAGGAAAGAGGGATAGGAGAGGGAGAGAGGGTGAGGAAGAGAGGGGAGGGAGGAGGCGGATGGGGTGAGAGGGTGAGGGAGGATGTGAACAGAGGGTGAGGGAAGGAAGTGGAGGAGGAAGAGGAGGAGCAGGAGGAAGGGAGGTAATGGGGAGAGTAGGTGAGGGAAGGAAGAGAAAGAGGTAGAAGGAGGGAGAGATCTCACTGGTATAGAAAACCTACGAGGTGGCCAATTGTGTGTGTGTGTGTGTGTGTGTGTGTGTGTGTCGGGGAAGACCTATACTGATATTTTGGGTTGAGACCAGCTGAAAGGAGGGGAGGGGGGGGGGCGGGTGTGAGGAGACTGAGGGCAGAACCTAAGTATTTAGTAATAACGAGAAGGGAAGTAATTTGCACCGTCATTTCCTCACAGCAGCACCAGTTCTTTATCGCCATTTTAACGCGTAATTGGACTACAGCCAACAGTTTCCCATTTCAGGTGTTGGGAAGTAGAGCAAATCATCCGTGAATCTAATATATGAATGATTATTGAAGGAAGAATTACCATTCGTGACCATCTAGTCGTAATGGATTAACGCAGGGATGTAATTATTGAGTGGCGCAGTTGGCTGATGTCCAGTACACTCACTCACTCACAAGGTTTTAACACCTGTCTCGATATGTTCACTTCACTGTTTAATACTCCCCCTTGCTTTTTCTGCCTCTCAAGTACACAGACGTAGACAGACAATTATTTTTCGATAAAGATAAATGAAAGAGAACAAATATTTACAGGATTTATACCCAACATCAAAGTAAAAATAGATTGAGTGATTAGTGAACATAAGTAAGTAATTCTCTCCAATAATTTCAAAAACATTCATTAACGCATAAAAGATGACGTTAAAATACTATATTGACCTGATTTTTAGAAGACTCTTAATACAGTTTTTGATTCAACAGGCGAAACATATAAAATGCTTTAAGTATCCACATATATAAAGTATATGAAGAAATTACTCCCAATATTATCAACATTATTCAACATTCACGTTACACATTAATGAGGAAAATATTAAAATTCAACAACACTGGTGCCAAGGAGATGCCATTTTTACACAGGACTTGACAGCAATATTGGAAAGAGATTTAAAGTTTGTCATTATGGAAATATATCTGATGTAAATGTCAATAATGACTAAACAAACGATTAAGACATTTACCTTGCCAATACACCTTTACTACACCCAATACCTGCTGGGGACACTGTACGTTGAGGTGAAGATTACAAACACCCATCATATTTTACCTGATGATTAAACACCTTAATGCTACCTGGTGTGGATGGGTGTGTGTGTGTGTGTGTGTGTGTGTGTGTGTGTGTGTGTGTGTGTGTGTGTGTGTGTGTGTGTGTGTGTGTGTGTGTGTGTGTGTGTGTGTGTGTGTGTGTGTGTGATACTGGACAAACGAAATATAAAAAAGAAAACTTATTTATTTCCATTTTTCTCGTAAACTGACGAATTTTACAAATAATTCTTCCCCCTTTCTCTCTCACGTGTCTCTCGCTTTTGTTAACAGATTTCTAAATAAAAGTTCCCAATTTTTCTCCCTCTGGCTTTAAAATTTTTTTTCCATCTAAGTTTTCTCGATGTAATTGGCAATTTAACACAATTTAACACATTCACCAGCGAGTGTTGACTAGTTTCGTGACCAACTGACGTAAAGAAACAACAAATTCTTCTAAAAACTGTATTTTAGTTGTATTTTTTATTGTATTATTTTGCTGCCCTTGTTATTGTTATTGGAAAATTCCTTCATAAATCAATATTGTTTTTCATGAGATAAATACTTTTATTGCTACTGTTATAGACTAAACACACACACACACACACACACACACACACACACACACACACACACACACACACACAAAACGATCATAGATGAAGCACCAAACAAACTTCCGTCTTTTTTTAAGGAAGGTTTAAACTTGAGGATATCAGAGGGTTGATTTTAGTCGAGGAAGGATAATATTAAGGTTCCGTCAGTCAGTAAGTCAGTCAGTCAGTCAGTTCATCCACACCACCGTCAGCCAGTTCCTACATACGCCAACGAAAGATCCTGACAGTATAAGAATAAAAATAATCCTCACCACCGCCACACACAACTATACTAACTCAGACTATAATTAATTTTATGAATTAAGTGTGTCTGAGAAGTCCGTCACACTGTGTCTGAGAAGTCCGTCACACTGTGTCTGAGAAGTCCGTCACACTGTGTCTGAGAAGTCCGTCGCACTGTGTCTGAGAAGTCCGTCACACTGTGTCTGAGAAGTCCGTCACACTGTGTCTGAGAAGTCCGTCACACTGTGTCTGAGAAGTCCGTCACACTGTGTCTGAGAAGTCCGTCGCACTGTGTCTGAGAAGTCCGTCACACTGTGTCTGAGAAGTCCGTCACACTGTGTCTGAGAAGTCCGTCACACTGTGTCCTTGAGGCAGACATAAGGAAGGTTAGTTTAGGTTAGGTTAGCTTAGCGTTAAGACATAGCAAGAGAGAGAGAGAGAGAGAGAGAGAGAGAGAGAGAGAGAGATAATGTGAGATAAAGAAAGAGACATGGGTTAAAGAGAGAGAGACAGAGATACAGAAGAGAACGAGATAACCTGTCACACAAGACTCATCTGGTTCTGTCTGATAATGGAAGACAGATTTGTTCGCCCATTTTCCAGATTCCACGACCCAAGAATTATCACAGTCCAGCGTTAACGTTTGGCTGGAAGGTTGCTGGAACACCTCTGGATTCCCCACTCCCCTACAGGGTAACATGTGATTTATTTATGTTCGTTCTAATATTTGTACATTTCTAAGAGGGGTTCGATAGGGTGTATTTGTGAGCTAGTGGTGACGATAGGGTGTATTTGTGAGCTACTGGTGACGATAGGGTGTATTTGTGAGCTACTGGTGACGATAGGGTTATGAATGGGCATAGGGGGAGCAGTTAGTAAACGTCCGTCCCGAGGGTGGTGAAAAAACCCGACTGATTTTCCCGACCAACTACCTAACTACTGTACCTAACTACTTAACACCCTCACAGGATAAGTTACCTAGTTCATTTACCCCCAAGCGTACGATAATATTACTAGAGTCACACTACACTACTGTATGTATGGACGACTACCTGGATGAACGACTACCTGGATGAACGGACGACTCATTGTACTCTAGGACTGTTTATATGACCACAAAGAAACTCTCTTTCTCTCAGTCTAACTCTGTCTATATCTGTCTATCTCACTGTCTCTTCTCTGCCTGTCTTTCTGTTTCTCTCTCCCTCTCCACCAAGGCTGTCTCTCCCCATATCATTTGTCAACAATGGTCTGCTAGGGTCTTACATCATTAAATAACTCCTCTTCTTTCAGCCACTTAATGGGACACCATTTTCTTTACACGACCAGAGGGGGAAACTCCTTCAATATCCTACAAATTTACTTCCACCTTATTTCACCTTAAGAGTAAGGTGATCTTCCTTCAACAATTTACTCACGTTATCATCATCATATTGTTATAAGTCTCTCAGGAATATTACATAACAGCGTAGAATAAAAACCCTTATGTTGATATTACTCCTCTTAATGACACCCATTATCTTGTATTAATTACTATCTGGATGGCTTAACTCATTATCAAAAGTGTGTGTGTGTGTGTGTGTGTGTGTGTGTGTGTGTGTGTGTGTGTGTGAATGTGTGTGTGTGTGTGTGTATGTGTGTGTGTGAGTAGTGTGACTGGGACCTATTAAGACAAGAGCCCATTATAACGGAGATCCATTAGAACTATTACTTGCCAGAAGCACCACCTGTTGAACCACCACCTACCAGAACTACAGAACTGCGTCATTCACTAGCAAGTTTACAATACTTCAATAATACTCATCATTACATTCTTCACTACGTCAGACTAACACTCAATTATACCTCATTACGCGGCAACGAAACACGTGTTTATGAGTCTCTTTCTACTGTCTCTCTCTCTCTTTCTCTCTGTGTCTTTATCTATCCGTTTGTCTTCTTTATCTCTACTTTATTGTCTCCTCCTCCTCTTCTCCTTCTCCTCTTCCTTCCTCTTCTTCTTCTCCGCCTCTTCAGCAGCATAATCCCGGGTCACTTGCTCTCGTCTCATCTCTCAAGGAGACAAATTTCTTCCTCTTCCCTGAGTCTTCATTCATCTTTTCCTTCTCTTGTCTATGTCAAGTAGAGCAGGTGTGTGTGTGTTTTTATCACACACACACACACACACACACACACACACACACACACACACACACACACACACACACACACACTGTCTATTTGTCTGTCTGTCTGACTCTTCCACCCTTCCCCTTCCCCTAATCTTTATCTACCTCTCTCCCTTCCTCATCTCTTAACTTATTTTTCACACAACGACCATCACCTGTGTGTGTTATATCTTGTATGACACGAGGGGCTAGACTCTCTCTCTCTCTCTCTCTCTCTCTCTCTCTCTCTCTCTCTCTCTCTCGACCATACCCCCGTCTCACACTGTCACTAGTACTAATATGGTTCATTCGTGTATAAGCTGTGTAATATGTCAACCTGTGAATGGCTGCCACTTTGCACTGAGACTTAACTATGATTATCTCCTTGTATGTCTGAGTATTTCTTTAGGCTATTCGTGAGTATCTCTGCTTTATGGCGAATGAAATGGAAGATCGCTTGAGCATTAGACAACTTCTGTTTATTTAATTTTAAGATTCAATACAGTTATTATTGTTATCATTATTATTATTATTATTATTATTATTATTATTATTATTATTATTATTATCAATATTAGGACCCGGGCCGCTGTTAGTCAACCTAGCTGCAAACGGGTACCTGATTATACAGTTGAGGAAATGAAAGCTGTTGTGTGTAGTGCCGGCAATGCTGTCTCTAATGGACCGGCCGTGAAGCCTATGTGACTGACCTTAACGTATTTCAATATTACCTAGAAAAACAACTACCTCCTTCCGTAGTAATGTTGGTAGTGAAGGAGTTACGACACTTGATCACGAACCCTTGAGAGAGATTATCGTCTTGCCTGGTATTACTGCAACATGCAACACTCATCCATCTTGGTAATATTGCACTAGATTATTGAACTAGAATTACCTTACGTGACTATTGGTAAAATGTGTAGAGGAAAATGTTATTCTAATATTTATTTTTTATAATAGAAAATTAGTTACAGTTCTGAGGGTATAAATTTTATTACTAACTTTTGGTTTTATTCAAAGTGTCCAAGTTAATGCTTATCTTTTTTCTTCATTAATTCAACAAGAAATTTCAAGGAATTTGTTGTTTTGTTTTTAAAGAGAACAAAACAAAAGTGAATTGTGTCTCTTGTTAATCTTAACGAACTCATTCGTATGTGAACAATGGAATAGATCTTCGTTGTGTTCATTGTAGTAAACACACACACACACACACACACACACACACACACACACACACACACACACACACACACACACACATACACACACACATAGCTGGACCTCGCGTGTTGATGGTCACCTATAGTCGAACACGCCATATGTCCCCGAACTTCCACAATCGCTAACTAGTTTTAACTGAATCAAATCTGTTTTCAAACTCATCACAGCTTCTACTAGTCTCACCCCCCACCCCTCCACCCTGTCAGGCTTCAAGAGACTAATATGTCTGACCCTTCGTGAGGTTACAGCCGCCACAGACATAGACACAGACATGTAGGTAGACAGACAGACAGACAGACACCAAAACACATAGATACAGATACACACACACACACACCCACACACACACACACACACACACACACACACACACACACACACACACACACACACACTAACATGAACTCACAAATAGACACAAACGATCACTTGATATCTTACGACCTATATCAGGGAAGTAATTAATTAGAGCATTGATGAACAAGTTTAATGAGAACAGTAATTAGTGAGTGAGAGAGAGAGAGAGAGAGAGAGAGAGAGAGAGAGAGAGAGAGAGAGAGAGAGAGAGAGAGAGAGAGAGAGAGAGAGAGAGAGAGAGAGAGAGAGAGAGAGAGAGAGAAGAATCTGCTCTATCTCTCTCACTGACCTAGATAGGCTTCTGAGGAGTAAGTGTATTAAGTGTTAGGATTTGGTCAGTGTGTGTGTGTGTGTGTGTGTGTGTGTGTGTGTGTGTGTGTGTGTGTGTGTGTGTGTGTGTGTGTGTGTAAAGAAAACATTACTGTACAGGCACACTCTCTCTCTCTCTCTCTCTCTCCAGCGTTAGTAACTATTCGTTTTATTTAGAGTTAATAGATGAGAGCCAGCGAGTACAGTGTATCTGTAGGTGCTGAGGGACAATGGAGCTTGGTGTAGCGGCGGTGCATACAACAGTACCCGGTGATGGGAAGAGTTGTGGTGGGACCAGGAGCTTGGTGGGTCTGGAAAGGAGGAAATTGAATCTGGATAGCGGAATTGTTCTGGGTGTTTGGTTGGAGAGGGGTGAAGAGGGAGGAGTGGGGAGGAGAGGGAGGAGGGGGATGGTGGGAAGGGGTAGGTGGGGAGGGAAGAGGGTGGGGAGCTGATGGGAGGGGGGGGGTAGGGTGGGAGGGAAGAGGGGAGAGCAGGAGGGGGTAGGGGGAGGGAAGAGGGTGGGAGCTGGTGGGGAGGTAGATGGGGGAGGGAGGGAAGAAGGTGGGAGGGTGAGTGGAAGGTGATGGGGAGGAGGAGAGGAAGATGGGGATGAGGAGGTGATGGGAAGGAAGAGGAATGATTAGAGGCTGATGGGGTAGAGGATAGAGGAAGACAAGGGAGGGGAACCTAACCTAACCTAACCTAATATAACCTAACTATACCTCTTGTGCAACGAGAGAGAGAGAGAGAGAGAGAGAGAGAGAGAGAGAGAGAGAGAGAGAGAGAGAGAGAGAGAGAGAGAGAGAGAGAGAATAACACGAAGAAAAGTTTATAATAGTGGAAGGAACTGCTTAGTCTGATGTGGATAAGTCTCCTATTGATGAGATAGTTCCGAGACTTGGCTGACGTCCGCAGAAAGGCCTACACACACACACACACACACACACACACACACAAACACACACACACATACACACACACACACACACACACACACACACACACACACACACACACACACACCCAGACCTTGTAAGATGGATCGTATTTAACTGAGGGTTGTTGCTGCTATTATAAGTGAGTTCGGTTAGGTTAACTGTAGGGTAAAATTAATTAAGGTGATCAATCTTTCAGGTAAAATTAACTACAGGTAACTAATCTTTAGGCATTCCCCATAAAAAAAACAACAACAACACATAAACACAATCTTCCTTTAGAGAGAAGATGGGTCGACCACATCAACCAAATCCCCCTGAATAAAATAAGTCAGTTTACATTGGAGAGGTTGGAGGAGACTTTCACCAAAGGCTTACGAAGATAATTCTGTAATTCTGCCTCACATAACTTTTACCTTCAACTTGTAAGAACTAATGTGATAAGGGTGAAGGCGTGTTGTTAGGATTACAGACCAACAGTATGTATTATAGAGTTTTAAAGTGTAGAAGTTAGATAGAAGAATAATGAGGGAATTAATTGGTTGGTTGGTTGATTGTGTTAATACATCTTCTGGTTGATGTTGATAGTAAGGAAGTGATGACGTGTGTGTGTTTTTGTAGTTATTCTGTCGTGGTTATTGTAGTAGGGGTGTAAGTACTGGTGTGTCTTTTGTAGTAGGGGTGTAAGTACTGGTGTGTCTTTTGTAGTGGGTGTTATGTAAATCTTGTAATGGCTGTTGTAATAATTCTGTAGTGGCTCGAAATAACTATAGTATTTTGGTCATGTTGTAGACCATCACACACACACACACACACACACACACACACACACACACATACAGTAACAGGAAACATACAGGCCACACATCACACATAACAGGGAACTTGCAGGCAACGTCTTAATTAAAGAAAACACTCGCCTTTCTCCTCAGACGAGCAGAAACCATAAAACAGGATAAATTGACTTTATAATGACCTTCTGCCTGGGAGCACTAAGCTATATTGCCATCACAGTTCTGCTCAAATACTCGAGTAGAGATGTACACAGGGTAGGTTAGGATGGGGTGACTTTGTAGTGTAACATGTACTTTAATATGTACAATCAAACACAAACGTCGTGTCGCAGTTTTATCCGAAGATTAAAAATAACTCGTGAAACATTATGAGAGCTCCCCTACCACAAGGCAGAGCGCTCCAAAAGTTTAGCCCTTTGGCATATGTTTTCACCAAATTTCACGACACGACTTTTGTCTTTCATTGTACACAAGGAGCCAGGACAAGGAACTATGTACAGTAATATGTACTATAATATGTGTATAGGGAGAGTCAGGACACGATATTTTGTACTAGATTATTGTACACAGGAAGAGTTTACTGTAATAATGTACACAGGGGGAGCAGGACAAGGGAATTATGTACTAATGTATTGTACACAGAGGGACTTAGGACAAAGACACTCTGCACTGTAATAATATGTACTTTAATGTGTGCACAGGGGTGCCAAGACCAGGGGCTGTGTAGTATATTGATGTACAAAGTGAATGTGTACAAAGGGAAAGCTCAGCACCAGGCGGCACTGGCGAGGCTCAAATTACCCTCCCCCTCCTCCCCTGCCGCCCAACACACCCTAGCTGCCTTCGCCGGACTAGAACAAACTGATGACATCCGTGCCAAGTTTATTTGGATCCCGTCACATATAGGAATAACTGCCTGTGACACTGTTGATCGGCTTGCCAAAGAAGCGACACAAGAAGATAATATTGAAGCCACCCTCGCCCTCTCCCTGAATCATCTCAAATCTCGCATACACGCCACACAACGAGAGCCATTCGACGAAAATTTGACACACCTGAAACAACGGGGTAGCGTCACACTACGCCACTATGACGCTGTAACCGGTGACGACAACCGCCACTACAAAGAGTATCAATCTCTGACTCGATCTCAACAGATTATGTACATGAGACTGGGCCTAGGGTACAGGTACCTATGAGAGTACAGTGGCAACCCTGAGCCTGGCCGCACTGTTTGTAAACTTTGTGGCCAACCCGACTCTCACACCCTCTCTCACTACATCCTCACTTGCCCTTTGACCTCCTCCTACAGGTCCCCAGCTGTTACCAACACCTCTTCCCTCCCTGACCAGATATCCCTCCTCCTAGAGACAGGCCTGGCACTAGGGACCTGCCACGGTTTAACAAAAACAGATGAATTATTGTATTGGTGAATCTCTACACACACACACTCATCATTCTGTCACTTTATGTAACTTGCTGACAAAACCTATGACCCTTCAGGCTTCTACGCCCTTAATGCATGAGTTATAAAGGCAAGCATGAACTACGCATGGTTCCCAGATGGGCGCTGTAAACGCTTCTGCGCTTCACCTTGCACAGGATGTAAGGGGTGCCCAATAAACTAGCCCCCGTGTGGGGGCAAATTTCTAAAAAATAATATTCTCCAACCCCGCAGTTCCCCCAGTTCTGGCCCCTGCAGCCCCAATCCCCCTGCAGCTCCCCCTAGGCCCCCAACCCCCCAGCCCCCCCAGCAGCCAGACACCCCAGAGACAGATGCCAGACACAAGAAATTAGATTCTTCCAGTGATGGGAAATGGTTGTATCTGTCAGCATGGATCTTGACTGTCAGCAGGGACCTTGACTGTCAGCAAGGACCTTGACTGTCAGCAGGGCCCTTGACTGTCAGCAGGAACCTTGACTATCAGCAGGAACCTTGACTATCAGCAGGGCCCTTGACTGTCAGCAGGAACCTTGACTATCAGCAGGAACCTTGACTATCAGCAGGGCCCTTGACTGTCAGCAGGAACCTTGACTGTCAGCAGGAACCTTGACTATCACCAGGGATATTGCTATTATTGTGGCGCTTCCGGGGAGGGTTGACTGTCGCTCACACACACACACACTTCCAGGCATTGGTCCTCTGTGACGGCCATCATAAACCCATTGACCCCCTGGGACGTTGCGCGACGACTGTCTTACTACGTCATATATCCTGTGTCATAAAAGCTGTGTCATATATCCTGTGTCATAAAAGCTGTGTCGTATATCCTGTGTCATAAATCATGTGTCATCTCTCTCTCTCTCTCTCTCTCTCAGATAGTCGTGTCATATATCGTCGTCTTTCTAGCCCCGGTACCCGTGTCAAAAATCCCCTCCTCACAATCCCTCACAGGACACACCACCAGCCCCAAATTGAGGTCCTAAAGTGTGTGATGGGCGGCCGTGTACGAGATAGCGGAGCGGGACGACTTTTCTTAAATGTTCCTCAGATCGTATTTTGCCGGCGTCCCTTCCAGAGATTTTGAAGACATTAGAAGCCTCCCTTTGTTGTGTGTATGTGGGGGAAGGGGTTGGTAGGGAATCTCAGGGTGTTGGGGAGGAGGTGTGTGTGTGTGTGTGTGTGTGTGTGTGTGTGTGTGATATATTGGGCTATTTATATGTAATTTTCTGCTACTAACCGTACCTAACCTAACCTAACCTAACCTAACCTAACCTAACCTAACCTAACCTAACCTAACCTAACCTAACCTAACCTATCTAACCTAACCTAACCTAAACTGTTCAATCAGGCTCAACTTTTTACTTCCTTTAGACAAAAAAAAACTTCAAGACTGGAATATAATTTTCTCCAAACTCTCGTCAGCCAATAGCTATCGACCTCTGAAATCACGGACCAATAACATCAAGCCTTATCTACCGCTGTGGCTGGTGAGAGGGGGAGACAGGGAGATTGGATGGGAGAGGAAGTAAGGTGGGAGGGTGGAAGGGAGATTGGGTGGCAGAGTAGTAGATTGGCCGGGTGGGAAGGGTGGGGAGGGGAGATAGGTGGGGAGGGAGGAGGGAGGAATGGAAGGAGGGAGGGAGGGGAGGTGTAGGGAGGGTGGGGAGGAGACAGGGGGGAGGAGGAGGGGAGTGTAGGAGGGGTGGGGGAGGGTGACAGGGGTGGGGAGGGAGGGAGGAGGGAGAATGGAAGGAGGGAGGGAGGGAGCGTAGGAGGGTGAGGAGGAATACAGGTTGGAGGACGGAGCGAGGGATGGAAGGGAGGAGGGAGGAGGGAAGGGAGGAGGGACGGAGAGGATGGAAGGGAGGAGGGAGGAAGGGAAGGGGAGGTGAAGGAAGGGAGGGAGGGAGGGAAGAGCGTAGGGAGGGTGAGGAGGGAGCGTAGGAGGGTGGGGGAGGAGACAGGGGTTGGGAGGGAGGGAGGAGGGAGCGTAGGGAGGGAGGGAGGGAGGGAGCGTAGGAGGGTGGGAGGAAAGAAAGGAAGGGAGTGAAAGAGGCAGTAAGGACGTTGTTGAAGCAAAGATATACACTATCATAACAACAACAGTAACAACAAGAATATCTCAGTTATCGAGGCGCAGTAACACATTAAATAAGAACATCTTCAGCTCTCAGTGTGAAGAGACACTCATGCAGATTACTAAACACGACCTCTTAACGCACAGCCATTATGAGAGCTTCTTAACAACCCCCAGAAGAGGACATACCCGCCTGTAGGAGAGGGAAAGTAATGCGCTGTTTGTTCTGGACGACCTAGAATGAACGATATATTTTATACACTCGCTCGAATATGAATGAAAAAGGTGTTTGTTTTTTTATCAAATTGAGTGAAAAAACAAAACAAACACCGCAAGCATTACGTCAACACAAACATCAACACAAAATCCCCTCTCAAAACCATCGCCTTACAGAACAACTTTTCCCCACAAACACTTTTAAAACAAGTTCCTAGAGAGTGTGTCTTACAGAGCGGCGGCCAACCTTAAAGACACTTGTGGATAAGTTGCAGGGAGAGTGAAGCGACAACAACAACAACACACTGCAGGACTCCGGTAATGGGAGTGGCCCTGGGGTTGTGCTCGAGTCAACATCCCTAAGAACTGTGAACCAGCCAGTTTACACACTCCATTACGGAATAAAACATTGCTTGACCGGATATTTATTTGGGTCATTGATGTTTACTCTGTCTATCTGTCTTTCAGTCTGTCTCTTTGTTTGTCTTTCTGTCTATCTGCTTGTGTGTGTGTCTCTAAAACTGAAATTCCAGTGCAGGATAAAATTTATGTGGAAGGCTATAATTTCTTCAGTCATTCAGCTATAAATTCATACATACAGAATATCACACACAGTAACTCAATCCCTAAACGATTTCCATTCACAATTTTGAAACGTTTTCGAACACGCTTCAAAAAAAGAAAAAGGATTACGTTTCAAACCACCATGAAAAAAGAAAAAGAAAAGTTTGTGTAGAGGAAAAAAACATCAATATTCAATTTTCTCTTCATGGAAACATTATTTTTTTTTTTGGTGAATTGTAATTGTATTAAAGAAAGAACTGAGATGGTGTTCCAGTCTTCATTTTTTTTTCACCTATAAGAATGGCCATTGCAGAGTACACCTTCAATATGGTCTGGATCAACATTATAGACAGACTGAGAATTTATCCTCTTGTTAATGTATAAAGTTAATGAATAACCTTGATACTAATGATTAAACCAGCTGTATAATCCCAGTAAATAAACTTAACCTGACGCTAACTTAAACTTATCTAACCTAACCTAACCTAACGTAACCTAACCAATATCCACCGTACAAGTTTAACCTCCTTGGACGCACAATACTAGACTTGCTGTTTCTGAGGCAACAAGTTCGAGGATTAGGTTACAACTTGACGCTAACTCTCTCACTGTGGTTCACCCTTGGAGGACCACAGTTTACCCTCGAGGATGATGGTAATACTCGAGGATGATGGTAATACTCGAGGATGATGGTAATACTTGAAGATGTGAAAAACCTCCATTTAACGGACTATTTGCGTTATATAAAGGACCGTTAGATGTGAAAACCTCCATTTAACGGACAATTTACGTTAGATCGAGGTCCATTAGTAGAAAGAGAAAGAGGAAGAGAGAGAGAGAGAGAGAGAGAGAGAGAGAGAGAGAGAGAGAGAGAGAGAGAGAGATGATGATGATGATGATGATGATGATGATGATGATGATGAAATCCAGCTGGCCACCTGCACCTTGACAGTTTTTTACCAATTAGGCCTCGCAGGTACACCGTCTTGGCAGCCTTAGAGGGGAAAAAAATGAATCGGTATGTCCATGAAGGAGTCTTAGGTTAGTCTCACGTAGGATGCTGGGACTTGATCCACTGCCTGTGTTAATATTTAGCTGTTGGCGTTAATATTTGGTCTTGTGTCTTGGTTATTTAACATTTTAGCTGCTGGAGTTGAATTATTTATTAGACTTGTTGATGGAGTAAAGTAAAATTATATATCTCTCTCTTTCTCTCTCTCTCTCTCTC
Source organism: Homarus americanus (assembly GCF_018991925.1). Taxonomy (NCBI): domain Eukaryota; kingdom Metazoa; phylum Arthropoda; class Malacostraca; order Decapoda; family Nephropidae; genus Homarus; species Homarus americanus. The sequence continues at coordinate 489,810 of NW_024724088.1, read as the reverse complement.
TCCCTCTCTCTCTCTCTCTCTCTCTCATCCACACCTCTCTCACCCTTTTCTCTCCCCTCTGCAGTATCCTCCTGCCATCATTTCTCCTCTCACCCATTCATCCATCACCTGGACTGATGGATGACTCGACTATCACCAATTTAATGGAACCTTGTTATAATGTACACTGGAACCTCTTCTCACCATCCTTGTATTGTGTGTGATAATTATAGCAGTAGTAGTAGTAGTAGTAGTAGTAGTAGTAGTAGTAGTAGTAGTAATAGTAATAGTAGTAGTAGTAGTAGTAAAACAACCACAACATCCACAACAACAACCACAATACAACATTCTCCCATAACCTCCCACATTTTCTTCTCATTTCCTTGCTGCCTCCTCCTCCTCCTCCTCCTCCTTGCTCCTCCTCCTCCTCCTCCTCATCATCAATCTTTCCATTATATTCTCATCAAGTTCTCTTTATCTCCTTTTTATTCCTTAACTCTCCTTCCATCTCTGATTTTTATTTTGTTGTTGTTGTTGTTGTTGTTGTTCCTCTTTTATAATCGCGTGTGTGTGTGTGTGTTGTGTGTGTGTGTGTGTGTGTGTGTGTGTGTTTAGGTTAGGTCAGGTGAAAAAGAATGAGAGATAACCAAAAATAAAGTAAATAAGAATGTTGCAAGAGAGATACTAATAAGAAGTTGCTGGTGTGATGTTGCAAACTTTAACCTTCACTAACTCTCAACAACACCAAGATGCAGAAACTTTCATTTTCAGGTGTGATGTGCCGAAGAGAGAGAGAGAGATAATGAGAAGAAAAGGATTAAAGTCTGAGAGAATAGGATTTGGATAATGGGTTTGGTCTCTCTCTCTCTCTCTCTCTCTCTCTCTCTCTCTCTCTCTCTCTCTCTCACCTTTAGTATGTCGAACATCATCATCATCATCATCATCATCATCATCAGCCAAGCGTCACTATAAACATCTTCCCGACGGTCTCCACATACACACTTTCCCTGACTGAAGAACTAATATCAAAACCTTGTTGGTAAAAGTTGTCTGAGATTCGCTTGGCTTTCAGAGGATATATTGTGGTGACCCGGAACAGCTGGGGAGATGATGGCAGGAGCAGAAGGAGGAGGAGGAAGAGGTTGTGTTGGTCGTGTTACAGCAGGTTGTCAACAGGTGTAGGTAGAGGTTTAATTAAGGTACAATAGTAGACAGGTGTTTATATAGTGTAGGTTGGGTGTAGTAAAACATGGTTGACTTTTGTGATATTTTTAATTTTTTTTCTTCAGATTTACGTTATTGATTTTGTTTTTATTTGGCTCTACAGGTGTTTACAGGTAAGGAGGGAAATTAATTAATACCATGTAATTATATAACACAGGTAGACGTCATTAAGAGGTTGAATTTTATTTGACTAGACTAATATACCTGGAGTTGTTGTTAGAGGAAGTTACCTGTTGTGTACATCAGCGCCCAGGTGTCCACAGGTGAGTGAAGGGTTTAAATAGGGTACACTAATGAACAGGTAATACTGTAATACCAGTTGGTGTAAGGGGTGTAGTCAGAGCTTGAAACACCAGGTAACAGAGGGTGTGAGTTGGCAGTTAAAATGTATATACTGTTTTGAATAATCTGTATATATACATCATTCAGTGTGGAAATTATACATAGTTTGTCTTAGTTAATAATTAATGTTGATTAGTACAGCAGATGTTTACTTAATAAATAATTTGTTAACAAGATAATTGGATAATTGGCGTAAATTGAGTTTATATGTATGGGAACCTTGGAGAGAGGAAAAACAAGAGGGAAGCAAAGAGAGAGTGAGAGAAAATGGGAGGGATTAGGGGAGAAAGAGGAGAGAAAGAGACACAGGAGAGAGAGAGAAAAGAGAGACGATCTCTCTCTCTCTCTCTCTCTCCCCCCACACACACAGACACTGAGGGCCTTTTCGGGCGTCACGAGCCCAGGACATGAACCAATAGAGTCAGTGCTGTGGAGGGTCCCTCACCCACGCGACAACACGTTCCCCTTGTCCACAGCACGACTCTGTGTGTGTGTGTGTGTGTGTGTGTGTGTGTGTGTGTGTGTGTGTGTGTGTGTGTGTGTGTGTGTGTGTTTGTTTAGAGAGGTGCTCACTTGTCCCATCCCTTCCTCACAACTCTCCCCTCTCCCTACCCATTCCCCTCACCTCTCCTCCTCACCTCTCCTCCTCCCCCCTCCTCCTCTCATTCAGCGCCGTAACAAGCAATAGCAGGAGTGTCACCACTATATCACAGTAGGAAGCAGGAGGTCTTGTGATCAGGCCCACTAGAGATGGACCTTTGTGTGTCTGTCTGTTTAATTATGCCCCACAGATGTGACTGTCATGTTCCTGGTTGTATTATGTGTGTGTGTGTGTGTGTGTGTGTGTGTGTGTGTGTGTGTGTGTGTGTGTGTGTGTGTGTGTTTCTATGTTTTGTCGTATGCAGTGTTTGGAAATTAACCTAACCTAAACCTAACCTAAAATATCCTAGAATAAAAAATAAAATCCGTATTCAATTCACCTATAAGATAATCCCCCCCCCTTCGTGTTCTCTTTCATCCTGGGATAAAAAAAAAAATATTACAATCACAATCCCACGTAAACCCAATTTTAAGGTGAATTTCAAGATGTTATATAATCTGAACACAAAGATTTAGAATACGAACGATCTATTATGGAGAGAAAAGAAATACTAAGGTAAAGTATTTGGTGAAAGTTGACGATACAATTCTTTGATTTTCATTTCTATTGTTTTCGTTTCATAAAGTTTCGTCCAGTTTGATGAAAAGTTGATGAAAGGATTTTTTCTTTTTTATTCCAGATTTATATATATGAGTATATATATGTCATGGGTTCTAGTACTCATGGGTACTAGTAATCATGTACACTAGTGAACAAGGACTAGTGAACAAGGACTAGTGAACAAGGACTAGTGAACAAGGACTAGTGTACAAGGAAGGAACCCGTATCCTCCTCTGTGGGTAGGATTCCAGTCCGAGATCATTCGTTATCAAGGAGAAAGATCTTCCTCTAAGCCACACCTTCTCTAAGTACTTACCTAACCCTCATTAAAACAGGGGAAATTAGAAATGAACATTGTGGTGATGTGGTTGGTGTGGTAGTGAAGGTGGTGGTAGTGGTAGTGGTAGTGTTGCCATGGGAGGAGGATGAGAAGACTCGCGGGTGTGATAACTGTTGTGTGGGGGCAAACAGATAATGCCGGAGGAGAGAGGAGGGAAGAGGAGGAGGAGGAGGAGGAGGAGGAGGAGGAGGAGGAGGAGGAGGAGGGAAGGAGGAGATAGTACAAAATATGATAGACAGGGAGAGAGGCAAACAAAAGACAACGTAGAGACAGGGGCAGCTGCAGTGAGTTTATCGATACTGTGACGACAAGTGAGAGAAGGGAGGGAGGGAGGGAGGGAGGAAAACGAAGGAAGGAGGAAGGGAAGGAGAAACAGATGAAAGGGGGAAGGGGGAGGAAAGGAGGGAGAGACAAGAAGAGAAGGAATGGTGGTGGTTGTTGTAGTATTGATGGTGGTAATTGTTGTGGCACTAATGGTGGTAGTTGTTGTAGTGCAAACGAATATTTACATTTTAATTCATCGTCCTTACTTGTCCTCACCTACACCTGTTTACCTGTACTCACCTGGGAGACTCATTAAGTCATCACACAGGTAGGTTAATAACGCTGCTCGCGGCTCTTTGAAATCCTTGTCAGTCGTGCCCACCTGTCTACTCTAATGGATGACGCTATGGTGGTTATCGTCGTGGTGGTAGTGGTGGTGGTAGTGATGGTGGTAGTGATGGTGGTAGTGATGGTGGTGGAGTGGTGGTGGTAGTGGTGGTAGTGATGGTAGTGATGGTGGTAGTGGTGGTTGTAGTGGTGGTGGTAGTAGTGATGGTGTTAGTGATGGTGTGGTAGTGATGGTGGTAGTGGTGGTTGTGAGTGTTGGTATTGTTGTGTGTGTGTGTTTTGTGTTTGTGTGTGTGTGTGTGTAAGGTATTCAACCCATTCTATCATTTATCAATCGGATTTAACATAAGAAAACTTTCCTCACTTCATTCTCATCTAAAGTTTGACCTAATCCACCAGACATTATTTATCTTCTTCTCCACACACACACACACACACACACACACACACACACACACACACAAAAAGAACAACCTCTTCCAGAACGATTACTTAATCCCTTGAGTACGATGACAGTGGTGGTAGCTGGTGAATAATTGTGGTTGTAGATGTTTATTATGGTGGTAAGAGGTACAGTCCATGATAATTCTAAATCGGTGGTCAGAGGTTAGGTTAGGTTAGTTGGTTAGATTAGGTTAGATTAGGTTAGATTAGGTTAGGTTAGGTTAGATTAGGTTAGGTTAGGTTAGGTTAGGTTAGGTTAGGTAATAAAAAAAAAAGAAAAAAAATATTAGTTAGTTATCCCTGTTAACGTGTTCGGTGGTAAGCGTTGAATTTACACCTCGCCTGACCACTGATTAATTGCCTGGTGGGTGTGTTTCTGGAGGTGGGGGTGGACCAGAAAAGATGTCGGTTAGGAATTTCAGGGTAACTAACCTACCAAACCTAGCCTAACCTAACCTACAAACTAGCTAACCTAACCTAACCAAACCAAACCTAGCACCAAACCAACCAACCAAACCAAACCTAGCCTAACCTAACCTAACCTAACCAAACCAAACCTAACCAACCAAACCTAACCTAACTAACCTAACCTAACCTAACCAAACCTAACCTAACTACCTTCCTACGTCAGCCTCGGTGGACTTATAATTATACTTCATTAACAGTCTTAAATATATTTTCAAACTTTTTTCCTGTAACTTTGACAAAACTGAAAAAAGTCTTATGAATATATTTCTTAATGTTGTAAGAGGCGTGGGAAAGGGGAGAGGAGGAAGGAGGAGGAGGAGGAGGAGAAGGAGGAGAAGAGGAGGGCAGGGGGAGAAGGAGGAGAGCTGAAGTGGAGGAGGTCGTGAGAGGGCAAGAGGTGAAGAAGAAGAAAAAAGAAAAGAAACAAGGAGGAGGAGAGGAGAGGGTGTGTGTGTGTGTGTGTGTGTGTGTGTGTGTGTGTGTGTGTGTGTGTGTGTGTGTGTGTGTGTGTGTGTGTGTGTGTGTGTGTGTGTGCAGCAAAACACAGTAATACAACACAACACTGTACAAATCAGTAAAGTGTTGTCAGAGATATGCAAATGAAGTGGAGGTGGCAGTACGGGGATCTGCGAGCTAACATGAACTTGGTTATCATGAGCTAAAATGGGTTCAGTTAACATGACATTATTTAATATGAGCTAAAGTGAGTTTAATTAACGTAGAAAAAGCTAACTGGTGAGGTGATGTGAGGAGAATAATAATAATAATAATAATAATAATAATAATAATAATAATAATAATAATAATAATAATTCGTACTTCAAGGGTAAAGTTTCACACACACACACACACACACACACACGACCTGCTTCCTCACCCAACAAAAGGTCACCTAACTTGACCTCACCTGCTACAGACTAATACACCTGACCTTTACAACACCTGGAGACATTACCGGTAATTAAAATTATTCTGCTGAAACGGCTTCCTACACGAGGCAACACTGTTTTAATTAATATAACAGTGTCCGATTATATACAGCCAAGAGAGTCTACGATAAATAAACCAATCTGACACAATGTAATGACACTCACAAGACAACCAAGTTACAGTAGGTTGATCAAGTTACATCAAGTTACAGTCAAGTTACAGCAGGTTACAGTCAAGTTACAGTAGGTTACAGTCAAGTTACAGCAGGTTACAGTCAAGTTACATCAGGTTACAGTCAAGTTACAGCAGGTTACAGTCAAGTTACAGGAGGTTACAGTCAAATTACAGCAGGTTATCAGTCAAGTTACAGCAAATTACAGTTAAATTACAGCAGGCTACAGTCGAGTTACAATCAAGTTACAGTAGGTTACAGTCACGTCACAGTAAGTTACTATAGATGACAGTATATTGAAATTTAGTCAAGTTACAGCAGGTTACAGTCAAGTTACAGTCTTCACATTAAAAATACACGTAATAAATAACCCAAAGAAAGATACAATAATGTTAATGAATAATAATTCCTTAGTGTGAGTTATTATTCACGAAAATAAAGCGAGAGACACAATTGATGTTTATACACTAAGGTAATTGATCAAGTGTAGCGCTTACCACCACCACGATCATGATTAATACACGCCATCTCGTACCCAACACACACACACACACACACACACACACACACACACACACACACACACACACACACACACACGCAAATTGTCATAGCATTCTCCATACGTATCTAGGTGTGTGTGTTTGTGTGTGTGTGTGCGTGTCAGTCTCGCTTGTAAACACGAAACAACTGAGAGAGAGGACAATGTAATCTAATTCAGTATAATCTATCCATTAAAATTAGGCCCCTTAACCTTAATTAGGGCCCTAGTCCTAATGGGCCCCTAGTTCAAATGGGTCCCAAAACTAATGGGTTTATATCCTAATAGAACCACATATCCAAAAACTATTAATTTGTTTCACTCCAAATTGGTCTCCACTCCTAATTGGTCTCCCTCCTATTGGTCTCCACTCCCTAATTGGTCTCCACTCTATTGGTCTCCACTCCAAATTGGTCTCCACTCCTAATTGGTCTCCACTCCTATTGGTCTCCACTCCTAATTGGTCCTCTGCTAATTGATCTCACTCATAATGGACTAAAGATTTCTGCACTTAATCGACCTTATTCCTAATGGGTATGACTCCTTCTAATGGGTGTGAGTGCTATTACGCTAATGGGTTCGTCTGATATAAGAGAAATTACAGAAGTGAAATTCTTCATCTGTTTTAATTCCTTCTTTTATTCTATTTTGTGTTATTTCTTTTCTTTTCTTTCATTTTCTCGTGTTTTCTTTTCTGTTGTCTTTTGTTTATCTCTCTCTCTCTCTCTCTCCCCCCCCCCCCCCCACTAGTTGTCTCTTTATTGTTGTCTTATGTCTCTGTTCCTTTGTTTTATTCTCACTCTTTTCCTCCTCTCTGTCCTTTAGTTCGCACCCCTCCATGTCTATTGATCACTCTCTCTCTCTCTCTCTCTCTCTCTTGTTCTCTCCATCTCTTGCTCTCTTTATTTCCTTCTCATTGGTTTACTCTCTCTCTCTCTCCTCCTCTCTTCTCTCTCTCTCTCTCTCTCTCCACCTACTCCCCCTAATACACACGGCGGGTCTAAACACTCCACTTACGCATCAAAACAGCTGGAAGCGTCAGCAGAAAACCTTCACACGCATCCGATTACTTAAGCACGTAAACACATTAATCGGTGTTTGAGTGTTCGATTACCCATTAGGTGGTCACAGGTTCGTATCCCGTTATGAGTTAAAGGATGGATTCACCACTCATTGTATACTATATCCCTTGAACGTTTAGTAATGATTGAGTGCAGTGGTGTGTGTGTGTGTGTGTGTGTGTGTGTGTGTGTGTGTGTGTGTGTGTGTGTGTGTGTGTGTGTGTGTGTGTTGTGTGGTGCTATTATAACCTAACCTAACCTAACCTAACCTAAACAGGATCTTAAGGACAAATTCACTAAACTATCAGTACAATATATGTCAATGAAACTGTGTATCATCACCTGAGCTAATTAATATCATCAGGTATATGTCAATCAAGAAATACCTTAACTATTGAATATATGTGTTGGTGAAGTGTAACTACCCCCCACCCACCCCCCCACCTACCCCACCCACCCACCTACACCCCACCTACACCCACCTTCCCACCCCCCACCTTTCCTACCCCCTGACACCCACCTTCCTACCCCCCCACACCCACCCTTCCTACCCCCACACCCACCTTCCTACCCCCCCACACCCACCTTCCTACCCCCCACACCCACCTTCCTACCCCCACCCACACCCACCTTCCTACACCCACCTTCCCTACCCCCACACCCACCTTCCTACCCCCCACCCACACCCACCTTCCCACCCCCACACCCACCTTCCCACCCACCCACACACCCACCTACACCCACCTTCCCACCCCCACCCACACCCAATGCACACATTCTATCAATGTCCAATATATGAACACTATCGTCTCTATACAGCAGGTAGACAGCAGTGCAGCAGGTAGACAGCAGCAGCAGGTAGACAGCAGCAGCAGAAGCAGGTAAACAGCAGCAGGTAGACAGCAGCAGTACAGCAGGTAAACAGCATCAGCCTGTACTGTAACCTCGCTGCTCCTCAAATATTGACTCACCTGTGCTGTGTTCATCGTCTGGTCAGCGAACTGTCTCTTGTTGCTCCCCTGCCACACACAACTCTCTGTCTGCCACCTGCCACCTGTATCTGCCACCTGTATCTTCCACCTGTGTCTTCCACCTGTGTCTCCCACCTGTGTCTCCCCCCCCCTCCCCTGCACATCTCCCACCTGACTCACCTACCTCTCCCACCTGCCTCTCCTCCCCTCCCACACACTCACACAAAGACTCTCTCTACACAAAACACACTGGCAAATATTTGGTCATCCTCAATAGGAAAAAGAAATAGTCTTTACTCCTGCTGTGTTGAGTTCTGGAGTCTGATGACCATAAAGGAATCTGTCTGTCTGTCTGTCTGAATGTCTGTCTGTCTGTCTGTCTGAATGTCTGTCTGAATGTCTGTCTGTTATCATTAGACTTCAGATCTCTCTCTCTCTCTCACAGTCGCTAGCCATCACCCCTTCAATGAACCAAAGAGACTGAACGGAATGCTATCAGGTTATCCATCAATTACTACTAATCAATCCTTCAATTCTCATCAGCGGTAATGGTGAGAGTCGCTTCCTCAATTTTCAATCCTTGCCAACCTTACAGATCAATTCATCAACTTTCTAATATTCATTGAAAACTCCATAGCGGATTTCTCTCTATATATAGTCCGTTAGATGGAGGGTTTCATATCTAACGGACACTCAATATAACGAACTTCTCTATATATTTTTAAATAGACGTTTCACTGTATATTACAAAGGAAATATTACATAATTTCGTCAATTTTAACCCATTAATCCTAATCTATCTTTATTCATGGGATTGAAAGAGAGTTCAATCCTGACTGCCGTACGTCGATAACACTCAACTCAGTCCATCAATTAAAAAGACAGAAATAACCTCATGACAACCTTTCCCTCAAACAATTCTATCAATCTTTATTCCTCAAGTCACATCGTTACTAATTCTCGCCCTCAATCAACCTGTCAATCACGTCTCTTCCATCGAGTTGAAGGAGAGACTCAAATACCTACATCAGAGAGTCAATTTCTCCTCAACCAGGCTTCAATCAGCGTTAGTGTGTCGTAATCATTAACCTGTGTGTGTGTGTGTGTGTGTGTGTGTGTGTGTGTGTGTGTGTGTGTGTGTGTGTGTGTTTTCTTGACCAATATTGGGAGGAGTATAAGACAGAGAGAGACAGAGAGAGAAAGAGAGATTGATGGAAGAAGGAAAGAAGAGAGAAGTGGGGAGAGGGAGAGACGAAAGAATGGAAGGAGGAAGAGAGAAAAATGGAAGAAAAGGGAGAAGACAACAACAAAAAAACAACAACAACAACAACAACAACAACAACAATAATAATAATAATAATAATAATAATAATAATAATAATAATAATAATAATAATAATAATAATAATAATAATAATAATAAACAAAAAAACAAAATCGTGGAGAAGACTGGAAAATTGACGACCCCCCAGCCAACACCCTGACTAAAGCTGACAACCCCCCGTCCTTCTGACAGTTACTGCTGATTGACTGATAAAGAGTCACAAAAGATAGCCAGAATGATAGTTAAGCTGGCATCCTACGCCATAAACAGTTAGTGCTCCCAATCAGTGATAAAAATTCACTGCTGACAGATCCCGTCCTGACAGTCACTGCTGACACCCTCCGTCCTGACAGTTACCGTTTCCAGCCCGTGTCATAGGCAGTCACAACTCTATCGAACTTTTATATTATATTTGACTAACCCCTCTCTCTCTCTCTCTCTCTCTCATAATATATAACACAGGTAGTAACAGGCGGCAGGATGCTACACACACACACACACACACACACACTCATGCAGTCAGGTGTGTGGTTTGCTAACACGGCTCACACCTGCCGCCGCTCTGAATACTGCAACACTTGTAAGATGGAATATGACACTGATTATTATAATGTTGTAGTCATGTTCTTGTTTATACTGTGTGTGTGTGTGTGTGTGTGTGTGTGTGTGTGTGTGTGTGTGTGTGTGTGTGTGTGTGTTCCTTTACCGCCAGTATGCTAATAGGAAGTTACTCATTATTTCTGCCAAAGCTCATATGAATACAAGCTGAAACAGAGTTGACGCCCAGTGTTATTTAATTATGTAGGTATTGTGAAAATGGTGGTGGTATTAGTGGTAGTGGTGGTAGTTGTGGTAGGTGTTAGTAGTGTGTTGGTGGTACTGGTGTTGTTAATGGTGGTGAGAGATATATATATGTATGTGTATTGATAATCTCTGACGACCATAACAGCATCTTGAGCTGATGCTGTCAAGAATTATTGGTCATAAGAGAGCAGCGCACGTGTGAGAGAGAGAGAGAGAGAGAGAGGAGGAGGAAAATGCGTCACTGACAGATAGAGAATGAGATTGTGTTAGAGATAGATAAACAGACAGAGAGAGACAGATTGAGAGACAGTTAGAGCCACAGAGAGACAGATTGAGAGACAGAGAAAGAGCTACAACCCTCCTAGTAAAATAACAATCCCCCTAAGTGTATTTTCGCGAGTATGTAAATTTGACGAAGTGTTATCACCAATTTATCACAGCGTAAATCTTGGCTCAGAGGAGGAATGGTGAGAAGGACTTAATGAACCGAAGATTGAGAGTTCCAATCTTATTTAGAGAGGGCAATATAGATTAGGATTAGGTGAATAGTAAGGTTTGTTTTTTGAAGAGGATGGACTATTTTAGAACACACACACACACACACACACACACACACACACACACACGAAGAGGTATATAACAAAAATATAAACAGTAAAAAATTAATAAAACGAGAAAATAACAGAGACAGAATAATGTAAACAGAGAGAGAGGAATAAAGGATGAGGAGAGGTTAAAAGACGTGATAAAGATGATTGATAATGTAAATAATGAGAACAGGGGGAAACTCTCTCTTTCTCTCTCTCTCTCTCTCTCTCTTACTCTCTCCCACTCGCTCCCTCCCTCCATCCCTCTCTCCCTTTCCCTATCTCCTTCCCTCTCCCTCTCCCTCCCTCTCATCGTAAAGTAAAGTAGCTCAGTCAATTCTTTAAACTAGCAAGAATTTCGGTAAAATCTTGTACGTGAAGAATGTGAGAGAAAAAGACTTCACGCTGGGACACTGTGAGGAAGCGGCCGGGCAAGGAAACCAACTTCCTTTAGGGAAGCCTCGAAGCTCAAGAGAAAGTTGCAAGAACCCCTCCCCCTCCCCCCCTACCCAAGCACGCTCCCAGGAAAAGCCATAGGATTTTGAGATGGCCAAAACAAAAGTGTTAAAAAAAAAAAAATTCCAAAATAAAACTCTCAGTTTTGCAGGCCACACGACCCTCAGTCAGAAAGCGCCCCAACCACTTTTTTTTTACAAGATTAAGGAACACAATTCAAGTCTCGAACAGGAAGGAAGGAAGGAAAGAAGGAAGGAAGGAAGGAAGGAAGGAAGGAAACGTCTTTAGAAATACGATGGTGTAAAAATTCCTCGATAAAGCGTGTAGAAGAGGAAACGAAGAGATGATGATGATGATGATGATGATAATTTTAGAGTCAAGAGAAAGGTGAATAATGGAGGGAAGAGGAAGAGATGCCAAAGAGAGAGGAGGAGGAGAAAGAAGAGGAGGAGGTGGAGGTGGTGGTGGTGCTGACTCATTCCAAAAGGTTTCCTCTATGAAGGGAGGTTGGTAAAACATGTGTCTACCCCCCCTCCCCCTCCCCCCCTCCTATCCTACCCTGTACAGTATGGTGCGCGAACATCACATCCAATCTGTCACTGCACCATTAAAAGAATTGGCCCTCTTGGGTAGGCCCTCTAGTGTGTAATGAAAGCAGACAGACGAGATCAAAGTTCTCCCGAGGATGACTGGTGGAGGGTGAGGTTGGAGTATGACTGGTGGAGGATGACTGGTGGAGAATGATTATGGAGGATGACTGTGGAGGATGACTGGTGGAGGGTGAGGTTGGAGGATGACTGTGGAGGATGACTGGTGGAGGATGACTGGTGGAGGATGAGGCTGGAGGATGACTGTGGAGGATGACTGGTGGAGAATAACTGTGGAGGATGAGGCTGGAGGATGAATGGAGGAGGATAAGGTTGGATGATGACTGTGTGTGTGTGTGTGTGTGTATGTGTGTGTGTGTGTGTGTGTGTATGTGTGTGTGTGTGTGTGTGTGTGGTCGTGGATCATTAACCTGCTGGGATAATAATGGACTACCACGGTGATTCAACGATCGATAAAGAGCTTTGGCAACCTGTCTACCAAGGTGACCGTCTTAACCTGTCTTCTAAGTTATATCTGTCTTATCAACCTGTCTTAACCCGTCCACCAGCCGTAACAATAGGAGACTTTCTTACAATAAACTCACAAAATTTATTCTACCAAAATATCTTCACTACAAACAGCAAGTCCATCTCATTACTAACGACACACTTTCTTCTGTTGAGAGTCTATGAGAGTCTTAAGAGCCGCTGTGGCCCCCAAACTACACAAGAACGACACAGCATTTCTCGTGTTGATGCTGTCTGTACATGAGTTAATTATGTAAATACAGTAGATTCTCTCCCTGGTGTAGGTACTGAACACACATCGTCCCTGTTGTTTGAGCATGTGTGTTCCCTTGTGCTCAGAGGTAGTGATTGAGAATGTTTATTTTATTTATTTATTTATTTGATATTTTACTCTTGTTATTATTTAATTATTTTTTACCCAGCATCCTTGTCCGTTCGTGACTGAGTGTTTGAACCAAAAACTCTTGAAACTTATCAGACTTTCTTCCTGTCAGCTAATTTTATTTATTTTTTTTTATAATACTGTACAGGTAAGATGATTAACTCATGCTAACACACCTGGTAGCACTAATTAATGTCACGAAGGTATTAATTCACCTGTGTATGATGGAGGGTTTCACATATACCGAACACCTCGATATAACAGACTTTAAACGCTATATAGTCCGTTTAATAGAGGTTTTCACTGGTTATATATATTTTTTTCCAATATACCTTTAGGCAGAAATAATTAACTGGAATAAGCATTAAATCAACACCTTTTACCCCGTTAACTTAAACCTCGACACTCTAGCATGTAAAAATGTTCTCTATAGCGGTGTTTAATTTGTGTCAGCCTTGTGTCAGCCTTGTGTCAGCCTTGTGTCAGCACCTTTACCATCTAACCTCTATATTTTACACGGTGGTATAGCGTCAGTGGCCCGAAAGTCAACCATCCAGCCTCCAATCTTTCCCCTGACACTTGCCCCTCTGATACTCTGCCCCATGACACCCTGACTCTCTAACACCTTGTCCCCCTGACACTCTGCCCGCCTGACACTCTGCCCCATGACACCCTGACACTCTAACACCCTGCCTCTGACACTCTGCCCGCCTGACACTCTGCCCTATGACACCCTGACACTCTAACACCCTGATGCCCTGCCCGCCTGACACTCTGCCTGGGTGAAGCCTCCGTGTCGAGGGCAAGAACCAATCTCTCGACCAGATAAGAAACGTGATGAGACGAGAACCTTCCATAAAGGTGATAATGCAACGTCTCTGGATATCATTTTCATCCTTAGTGCATGTAGGAGACAAGACCTAGTCCATAAAGGTGATGATACAACGTTTCTAGATATTATTCTAAACCTTATTACCTGGAGGAGAGAAAATCTATTCCATAAAGGTGATAATAATCCATTTTTCAACAAGTATGTCGATCTTACCGAAACCTAAATACAAATCCCATCATTAAAGACGATGGAAGAATATTTAACCAATGTCACTTTGACCCTTATAGCAAGACACAGCTTCTAGGTCAACTATAATGGTGGTAATATAGTGCTACTCCACGGTACTTTGAGCTTAATAACAAGAAATATTATCAAAATTATGTTATAGTCGAGAATTTTGTCGCATACGATAGCTTGCCGTGAGCACCTTGTCTGTGAGGCAATTTGTCTGTGTTTTCGTCTTTATGTCTGTGAGGTAAGTTGCTAAAACACCATTATGTCTGTGTCTCTAATGGGATCCGTCATAATGGTGTTAATGGTGTTAATAGTGATAATGGTTGTAATGGTGTTAATAGTGATAATGGTGGTAATGGTGATAATGGTGTTAATGGTGGTAATGGTTGTAATAGTGATAATGGTTGTAATGGTGGTAATGGTGTTAATGGTGTTAATAGTGATAATGGTTGTAATGGTGATAATGGTGGTAATGGTGATAATGGTTGTAATGGTGTTGTAGCCTATGTTGGCATTAAGGGGCCATCAGCTACTCCATTGTGTTTAAGTTAATGGATCAAAACAAATCCCTTATAATGGAGTTAGTGGTGAAACATGAAGAGGACGAGTGTTGTGTTGTGTTGTGTTGTGCTGTGTTGTGTTGTGTTGTGTTGTGTTGTGTTGCAGTACTGTATTATTATTATTATTGTTTATTTGTGTTAGGTGAAATATCTCTCCTCTCCTGGACTTCGTAAATTGCCAATCGCGCTTTAGTGATTGCTTTCGGTAACTGTAATCTAAAACGGGGTGAAGGAGTCGACACATATCAAGGAATATATTTCGTCCTAAAAATCTAAGTGTTATGATTCATGTTTCTTGGAGGGTGGTAAGATATCGTTTGGTTTGGTTAGGTTCGCCCCTCACCCCTAGTGTGGTCGTGGGAGTACCGGAGGAAGCAATCCCACGGGTGACACCTGACTGACGCCTCAATCACCGTCTCCTCATACACTATTATGCATAACCACTTTTTAGGGTGTGCTGTAGCCCCGAGATTATTACTATTACGAGCGTCAGGCAGTGTGTGTGTGTGTGTGTGTGTGTGTGTGTGTTTATTTTCTCAGGATAACAACAATAAAACACACACACACACACACACCCCACACCTGTCTACCCCCACTACACTCACACTCATTTAAACCCCCCACAACACCCCACAACCCAACACCCTCCCTCATCCCCCCCAACACCCCCTCACCCCCCCCACCAAGGGAAATTACCTTCTCATTGTTGCCAACTCTAAGAAACATTACATCACCAATAGGAGTTTTCCTCCACACTGAAGTTACAGCCTTTAACGAGGTCATTAGATACCATTCTGTACAGCGTGTATCTCAGCAGGTAATTACGACGTCTGGCAAAGCACTCGGCTGATTTCTTCCATTTTTTTTCTTTTTATACTGCTATAGAACACGCCTTTATACACACACACACACACACACACACACACACACACACACATGGTCATTACTAGATACATACATTATCTCTGGTTATTCTTGTCAACAGAAGATATTACATACAATTTGCTAATCTTACCATGACCTGTGACCTGATAAGAAACCCACTATCTTATTATGACCTGTGACCTGATAAGAAACCCACTATCTTATTATGACCTGTGACCTGATAAAAAAAAAACACTATCTTACCACGAATTGAGACTTTAGGCAAGAAATCTCGCCCGGCCTCAACAGAAGTGGTTATATCAAGGCTCTATTTTATACTCGAGAGCTCAAGTTGTTTTAAAAGATGAGATGTTTCAATGTGTTTTTTCTGAGTTCCAAAGGTTAAGGCTTTATGAGAGAGGTTCCTTGATTAGTTATAAGCCAGGGAAGGACGCCAAGGGGGGAGGTGGAAGCCAGGGGGAGAGGGATAGAAGCCGGGGAGGGAAGCCAGAGGGAGAGAGGTGGAAGCCAAGGGGAGTGGGGATGGAGCCTTCTGCCAACCATGTTATAACACGATAAAATTATTACTTTGTCCATATTGATGCTTTAAAGTAAGGAATATATATATACATTGATGTTTATTAATTTATATACATGTGAGGTTAATACAAGAGAAATTATTCACTAATGAGGGAAATATTCAGATTAAAGTTGTTTATTATTTAATGAAAGAATAAATTAGGTTTAAACGACACAAAATAATAATAAATTACAAGAGCATCAAGACAAAACATAAAACAAGAAACAAAAACAACACACACACACACACACACACACACACACACACACACACACACACGTTATCGTACCATAAACCTGATATATTAGCTCCACAAAAATCCTTTTTTTTTGTTTTCTTCAGGTGAATGACCATAAAAGAAACAGTTTATAGCAGCGCGGGACGGTGTATAAAGGCAGTCATACACTCTTTCTGTCACGTTGTATAAACTGGTGTATTTTTGTGACCTGAGCGTGAAGATAAGTTATTCCTTAATGCGAGGTGTATTAGGGCTTTAGTGTGTGTGTGTGTGTGTTTTTTTATATACATACATACATACATACATACATACATACATACATACATACATACATACACCCTCATTAGCATACATGAATATATACACAGAAGTGATACAAAGTCACAAGAGGGCAGCCAGTATTTTAATTAAGAGTTTTACCTGCTGTCCGTCACAACGTCAAGGTGAGATGAGAGGTACAAGTCCTGTAATTATCACACCTGTTATAAACACCACATAACTATCTATAACAATCATGAACTGACTATAACTATAACTAATACTGACTATAGTTGAGTATAACTAACTATAACTGACTATAACCATCTATAACTATAACTGGCCACAACAAACTGACGATAACAACAAGCACAACCAATTAATAGGTAATTTTATAAAGGTTTCCCCAGGTAAGAAAACTCATTACCTGTGATTGTTTACCTGGTGAAAGATGGAGGGGGGTAGTCGGTGTGTGTCTGTCGGAGGGGTGAAGAGGGGGAGAACGATCACCTGTAGTGTTTGTGAGGGGTGAGGTGGGGTGAGGTGGGAGTGAGGAAGGCTTGTGTGTGTGGCTGTAATCGTGGTAGCTGACAGTGTGGTTGAGATGGATGAAGGGAGAGAGAGGAGAGAGAGAGAGAGAGAGAGAGAGAGAGAGAGAGAGAGAGAAAGAGAGAGAGAGAGAGAGAGAGAGAGAGAGAGAGAGAGAGAGAGAGAGAGAGAGAGAGAGAGAGAGAGAGAGAGAGAGAGAGAGAGATGAAGGAACCGAAGAGAGAAACTGTATATTGAGATACCACCATCACTACCACCACCACTACACAGTCTAGGAGATAAAGAACTTTCTCCACACAGTCTAGGAGATAAAGAACTTTCTCCACACAGTCTAGGATATAAAGAACTTTCTCCACACAGTCTAGGATATAAAGAACTTTCTCCACACAGTCTAGGAGATAAAGAACTTTCTCCACACAGGCTAGGATACACCCATCTCCTCCCCTCGGCCTCAAGTAAAAGGAGATTCTCTAAGTGAAAGCTATGAAGACTCTCTCTGATGAGGTAAACTTTCCCTCAATTTGGGAAATGGAAAAAATTGCTTCAGAAGTCTCGTAACTATTTATACATTTATACATTATATACATATACGCATACATACACATATACTCTCTCTCTCTCTCTCTCTCTCTCTCTCTCTCTCTCTCTCTCTCTCTCTCTCTCTCTCTCTCTCATAATTTATATTTTTTCATAAATTTTTTCAAACTCCATGTGTGTGTGTGTCAGAATAACTGGTTGACTGACTAACAAACAAACAAACAAACGGATAGACGAAGGAACTAACTAACTGGCTGACTGACTGACTGAGAGACATTTTCAACAGCGTTTTCCGCCCTTCCCCTCCCCCTCTTGGCCAGGTGACGGACCGACTGACTGCATTATACCTGTGCTCATTAACGCTACCTGAAGATGAACACTTACTCACTCTTCTTGGCCAGAGAGGCTGAGCTAGATTAAAGCCAGTACCTCTCTCTCTCTCTCTCTCTCTCTCTCCTACTATCTTCTTTTTCTCCCTCCCTTCCTTTTATCTTCCTCCCTTCTATCACTCCTTCCTCCTTCTTCCTTCTCTCTCCCTCCTCTCTCCTCCTCTTCTCTCACATCATCTTTTTTACGAGGAATTGCCGGACCCGGACACAGGTCATCAACCCACAACGGGCCCGGGGGTGGGGGGTTGGGGGTGGGGGGTGGGGGGTGGGGGGGGTGGATAAGAGTACAAAGAAATTAAAAACAGAGGAGAAAAAGACTTTATTAACCTACACCACGAAGATGCCGGAAAACCATCTTTTTGAAGTGAGACAAATTGTATGAGTATGGAAACACAGAAGAAGGCAGATCATTCCACAGTTTGGTTGTGTGAGGAAAGAAAGATGTATTATTAACGGGTTATTCTAGTGTGACTGACATCCACAGAGAAATGGTGGACACCGCGGGCAAGACGAGTGTTACGAGCCCAGGGCCTTGCCGGCGGTACACAAGAGGTTTATCTCTCTCTCTACTTACCAACTTCCTTTCTCTCCTCTCCCTCCACTCTCCCTTCCTCTCCCTCACTCTCCCTTCCTCTCCCTCACTCTCCCCCACAACGTATCGTAAACAATAGCCTTCAAGAAGTGGCCATGATTATAACTTGTTTGTGACGTCTCGCCACTCACGATAATGCATCTCATTAACTCTCTCTCTCTCTCTCTCTCTCTATCTAACTGTACATTTGTTTGTCAAGAGCCTAGTTGCCCCGGGAGAAAGAGAGAGGGGAGAAAGGAGAAAGAAGAAAGAAAGAAAGAAAGAAAGAAGAAGAAGAAGAAGAAGAAGAAGAAGAAGAAGAAGAAGAAGAAACTCCTATGAACTCCAGAATAAAGACAAAGATATGTAAATAGTGTCGGTGTATTACGCTACTGACTCAAGTGGTAAAAATAGCCCCGGGGCATCACACAAGACCTGGACGCCTTTATGGAAATGGGTGCTGGAACGGACCCAAGTTCGGTAACCTTCCTGGAATATCTGACTATTGGAAGGTGGCTGGATAAATGCCTATAGTTATCCAAGCAGTCTCACGAGTCAGGTCATAACTTGTGAAACTTATCAGAAGGTCAAGTCAACGTCATGAAAGTGGACTGCTAGAACAGACACCCCCCACCCCCCTAAAAAAAAAATATATATATAGTCAAGTACAGTTTCTGGAAATAGCTTGTTGAAGAGACAATAGCCTCGTCTGGTGGCATGACATGAGTCCAGTTTGCTCTCCTGGTTATTTAGCTCTGGAACAGACAATGGTCCAGTTTCCAGCTGCACAAAGGTATGGTCGCCCGCATGGAAATGACTCCTGGAACATTGAAAGACTTTTTTCTTTTTCTTTTTTTGTCTGAGCTTTAAAAACACAGTCTAAAATACGATCTCCTCTGAGGCTTTATATCTGGACTATAGTTAAAACTTCCATGTGATACAGCTCTTACAGAAAAACCTGGAGAGAGTAAGTGACAGATTGTGAGTGAGAGTGTATGTATGAGTGTGTGGTTTTAATGGGTGTGTATGTGAGAGTGCAAGTGAGTGTGTATGAATGTGAGTGAATTGACAGTGTGATTGGGTGTGTATGAGCGAGTGTGTGTGTTTGTCTGTGTGTGTGTCAGAGTCTGTATATGTCTGTGTCTTGTTGTTCGTCCCACGCTTATTGATAACACCCAACGTTACCCAAAGACTTCCAACAAGATCAGCAACAACATACACGCGACAGGCAATCTATCACCTGTGTCTGTCTCCTCTAATATTCTTTACCTATTAATCTTTGTATTGCTGTTTCTCACTTCACTTGTCTTCCTTTCTGAACTTATACCAAGAGAAATATTTGTTACCTGTTGTGTATATTTGTAACTCTCACTCACTCTCACTCTCTGTATCTCTCACTTTCATGCTCACACTTACCCTTGGCTGGCTCTACCACAGTGACCTTGACAAATAATACAAGGACCTTAAGAGTCAATAGTAACCCCCCCCACTACTACCACACATATAACCCCCTCCCACCCACAGAGGAGCAGAAAGGCCCAGGTATCTACTTAAAATTGTGTTCACCTGTGCATGGTAATTGAAGTTATGTTCCGGGAAAACAAAATTTGGCTGCCAGCGAGAACGAGAACATCAACAACAACAACAACAAATCGCGCAGCTACACCACCAACAACAACAGCAACAGCGACAACTACACATTAACTAAACACTAACAAAAACAACATCAACAACGACAAAAAGCAAAACAACAACGAAAAACAAAACAGGACACAACAATGACTGAGAGAACAACGCCACAGACAACAACATAGAGAAGAGTTATTATGTTTTAGATAACAATAGGAGACTCCGTACCTGTGAGAACAAGTGTTGATCCTGACACCTGAGAAATATTAATCACACACACACACACACACACACCTTTACACGCCCCCACATCCAACCTGGTTACATGTCCCCCACCATCCTCCTCTTCTACACGCCTCCTACCTCTTCTACACGCCCCTTCCTCTTCTACACGCCCCTTCCTCTTCTACACGCCCCTTCCTCTTCTACACGCCTCACCCCGCCTCCTACACCATCTCCACGCCCTCCTCCACGTCCTCTCTCCGTCCTCTCCACACGCCCCCCTACACCCTCCCTCCCTTACACGCTTCTCGATTACGTCATAAACTGGCCAGAATCCCACCGAGAATATCAAAACAGCGAGCGAGAGAGAGAGTGAAGGTGGTATATCGTTGAATTCATTAATCTCTCGTTAGGATGCAAGGGCGACTCTCTTCTCCATCACGAGTTTTATGACCAACAGAGAAAAAATGGAGGAAATATGTCGCTGGATCTCTGAAGTATGTGTCGAGCTATGTCCAGGTGATGGGTGGTGGGTGGTAGGTGGTGGGTGGCAGGTGGTGGGTGGTAGGTGGTGGGTGGTGGGTGATTTGGTGGTTGGTTCTCATCTAAAACTTTCCCTTGTGCTTCCTTATCGCAGTTAAAAGAGTCAATACTGATCACACACTAAACGATATACATAAACATTTAGAATACACCTGAAAAGAAGACATTAAGATACAGATGTAGCTTAGAGAGTACTGTAGTATTTTGATAATAATAAATGGGTGTCAATATTGCATTCTACATAGTGAAGTAAACATTGGTCATATACCCTGATTGAAGCTTAATGAGGAGGGCGATGAAGTACAACAATAAAAGTTAACCGCAACAACCACAATCACAACAGCCACAAACTACAACATCCACACAACAGAAATCACCTCATAATTCCTTCCCTTCCCTTCCCTCCACATATCCCCAATCCCCATCCCTCCCTTCCTATTCCCTCTTCTCCTTCACTCCTTCCCTTCACCACAGTTACGTCTCCAGTCCTCACATTAACATCACAAATAAAAATTCACTTCAACACGTTGCCATGGTGGAAGGGAGAGCCAGCTAGTGCCACTCAACAGCTGAAAGAACTTCCTCCACGAGCCAGGTATTGTAACTCAAACACCTGACAGTCAAACTT
Organism: Homarus americanus; assembly: GCF_018991925.1. Taxonomy (NCBI): domain Eukaryota; kingdom Metazoa; phylum Arthropoda; class Malacostraca; order Decapoda; family Nephropidae; genus Homarus; species Homarus americanus. The sequence continues at coordinate 468,223 of NW_024724088.1, read as the reverse complement.
ATTATCAGGTGTTGTGGAGACTTGGAGACATTATGTACACCCGTCAAGAGAAGTAAGTGGACCCTTCGACCCCTGGCTACGATGGTATTCAATTTGAACACACAACTCCTCTCATTAAAGTTGGTAAGCATGACTGAGTTATGGTAAGGGCTCGGGAAGCTTTCATAGTGGACATGCTGTATCCATGCTACGGTCTCGGCACTCATCATGGAGACGTCAAACTCAACACGTTCATCTATCATCGCTCTACACAACCATGGCCTCAACAACTGTAGCGAAGTGGATTCAGTGCTACGAGGAGACTGGTGCGACGAACAACAGGCCTGGGAGCTGGCGGCTGCGATACACATCTCGGGAAGATGACCAGGTTTGTTATTTATATTAATATTGATAAGGTCAGGAAATAACTGAAATACTAATATACTTCATCATTTACGACGTTAATATGATTTCCTCCGTCTCTGGATCAGGCAATAGTGACGACCATTGACGCCGATCCATTTGCCACAGCTGACAGCATTTGGGATGACCCTAGGCTACGATACACTCCTCAGACTTCACTCCGCTGATATGCGTAGTTACACACCAGAAAAGAAGCCGCACCTCTCTGAGTTGAACAGGGAAAACAGAATGAGGTAAGCGCTAGAATGCTGCAGCAAAGATTATAATTTCTAGGACCACGTAGTTCTTTGTGATGAGAAATACTAGAGTGTGGCGGATATGAAACACTAGGTGTAGTAAATCTCTCTCTCAGAATTACGATTCAGACCATGTAGTGCCCACAAGGAGAAGTGGCCGAGTCACCGCGGGGTTGTTTGGGTGGATGTACACGTAGGAGGTGTGGGGGAGCTGGCCGATGATGGGTCGGGCCGAGTCACCGGTCTCAAGAATATTAACACATTAGAGGGCATTGTACGGCCATCAGTCAGGGTGTTGCTGTTTCCCGAGCCTGAGTCATTTTACCTTATTCAAGACAACAGCCACATCCACACCTGTCAGGTCATCAAAGAGTGGTTTGGCCAACACCTGGACACACACACACACACACACACACACACACACACACACACCATTCGACTCTACCTCTATCTCTCCCTCCTGTTATCATTCCGTCCCTCCCTCCGCCCCTCCCATTACCTTTCACCAATCTCTTATAGCGTGTCCTCCCTCCGCTCTCCCTGGCCAGGCTTCCCTCCACATCACCTCTTCCCTCCATCTTACCACCTTCCCTCCACCTCATTCTTCTCATTCCACCATACCTCAATTTCCACCACCACTACGTGAACCATCTCTAATTTAAATCACGACTCTCTCAATTACCTATCACCGACCACTATCACTTCACCTACCACTATCACGACACTTCCTACCACAGTTATGTATTCTTACTACCGTCTCTTGCCTCCACCACCCCTTCCCCATTTCCCTGAGCAGTTACCACATTATCGATACGGCCCAACCACAACCAATGGACATTTATTGAAAGTCACAAATATACCCAACAGAAGGAATAATGTCGATGCCATGGAGGTCACTTTGCTTTGACCTTTTGACCTTCAATTATGTATAGGTCACCACTTTACCCCCAAGGTCACCAAAGGTCATCGTAGGTCATGAGGGTCATATTTTATCTTAGAGTGCACTTAGGATAATAGAGCTCCCTTATAGATATCTCTACCTGGTTATAATAGACCTGGGCTTGACCTTCCCTCCACACTCTCAACTTCCCTCCACACTCTCAACTTCCCTCCACACTAACTCAATTAACCTTTATTAGTCCCCTTTATCAATGATTTATTCTTGTGTTTGATTAATTTATTTACATCCGTTTCTCATAGTTTACCAGAGAACTGTAAGAGGATGGCTCACTATCCCTTGGAACTAAATATAATCCCTCTTTACCTAAATGTTTCCGATACCTAACCTAACCTAACGTAAATATAGGGATAATAGTTATGAGAGAGAGAGAGTGTGTGTGTGTGTGTGTGAGTGATCAATAGACAGACAGACAGACAGAGAGAATAACATTTATAACTGTGGTGGAAATTCTGAGCCCCGGAGTCAGCCATTACACGTGACGTATATGACGTTGGCCACACACACACACACACACAATGGGGAACACGATGTAAATTATTGAATCTTTGAGTACTGAGAGTGTGAGAGATAGCGAGTGTGTGAGAGAGAAAGAGTGAGACAGACAGTGAGACAGAGGCAGAGATACAGACAGACAGACAGACAGACAGACAGACAGCCTCTAGTCGTCGCAGTGCAGGATCCAGCAGTAACCAAGACGGGGACAGCACGACCCTCTGTTATCGACATATGACGCCTGACGCCACTCTCACTCCTCACCCCTACCTCACCAGGGAAGGATGTCAGGGAATGATGTCTGTGTCAGGGAAGGATGTCAGGGAAGGATGTCTGTGTCAGGGAAAGATGTCAGGGCAGGATGTCAGGGAAGGATGTCTGTGTCAGGGAAAGATGTCAGGGAAGGATGTCACGGAAGGATGTCTGTGTCAGGGAAAGATGTCAGGGAAGGATGTCACGGAAGGATGTCTGTGTCAGGGAAGGATGTCAGGGAAGGATATCAGGGATGGATGTCAGGGAAGGATGTCTGTGTCAGGGAAGGATGTCAGGGAAGGATGTCTGTGTCAGGAAGGATGTCAGGGAAGGATGTCTGTGTCAGGGAAGGATGTCAGGGAAGGATGGCAAGGAAGGAGTGAAAGAAGGCTGTCTCTAACCTTGCCAAACCTAACCTAACCTAACCGAATCTAAACCTAAAATAACCTAACCTAACCAAAGAAAATTTGAAAAAAAAAATCGAATTGCTGCACTTTAGAATATTGTAATATCTTCACATCCTCGACTCTTCATCTTTCTCGCCAACTGAATTTTCCTCGCCAACTGAATTTTCCTCAAAGGCTACGTCTCACAACATAATTACACACACACACACACACACACACACACACACCTTTTGAACCAGTCATACCCCGCTTGATAGATAGCCAAGTTAAATAATCGCAAATAAGTCTACGGTGTTTGCTACCCACATTTGACTTACTCTGCTTCTTCCCACCCCACAGGTCCTTGGGTCATAATTCCCTTGACAGTGACCCAAGCAGGTGAAGCCAGGTCGACCTAAGGGTGAGATTAGACCTTGTTGGGCTCACACACACACACACACACACACACACACAACTCCACCCAACAACGTCAGCTAGAGAAGGTACAGAAAAGGGCCTGCAGAATCATGCTCGGCGCAGAATACTCCGGCTACACCAACGCTCTCTCCACCCTGGAAATGCCATCCCTCAGTGACCTCCACCATCAAGCACTGGAAAGGTTTGGCAGTGGACTACTGCACCACCCTCGCCATCGCCACCTCCTGCCACCTGCAGCCCCCACCCAACTCGCGCAGTCCGCCACTACAACAAAATTCATCCCATAAGAGCCCGCACCGATAGATATAAGAACAGCACTATCCCATCTATTGTTAAAATAATAAACAACTCCTGATTTATGCACTGTACAGCCCTGTAAATGTATTCAATGCATATTATATCATTATGTCTAAATCAAATGTAAGTCTGTATATTTTCAGCCACCGGCTGCAACTCTATTAATAAACTGCTGGTTACATATTATTATCACATATAATTATTACTACATATATATACACACACACATACACGCTTAATTAAATTCAGTTGTTGATTTTTCTTCTAATATTTTTATTTATTTCAGGCGAGACTCAAAGGCGGGTACACGGTGGTGGCACGTGATGTGTGTGTGTGTGTGTGTGTGTGTGTGTGTGTGTGTGTGTGTGTGTGTGTGTGTGTGTGTGTGTGTGTGTGTGTGTGTGAGCCCAACAAGGTCAAATCTCACCGTTAGGTCGACCTGGCTTCACCTGCTTGGGTCACTGTCAAGGGAATTATGACCCAAGGACCTGTGAGGCGGGAAGAAGCAGAGTAAGTCAAACGTGGGTAGCAAACACCGTAGACTTATTTGCTATTATTTAACTTGGCTATCTATCAAGCGGGGTATGACTGGTTCAAAGAGTAGACTGTGTTAAGATAGACTGAGTCAAGAACTAGACTGTTAAATAGATAGGAACAAAGAATAGAGTGTTAAAATAGACTGGGTGTAGAACTAGACTGTTAAATTGACTGGAACAAGGAATAGACTTTTAAAATAGACTGGGTGAAGAACTATACTGTTAAATAAACTGGATTGGAGGACTAGACTGTTAAATTGACTCGAACAAAGAATAGACTGTTAAGTAGACTGAACAAGAGAGAGAACGTCATCAGGTGGTGAGAGACTGGAATGGACTGGAAATTGACTGGAATGGAGGATGAGAAGAGGGAATTGAATCTCTCCCTGTTGGACACAAGTCAGTGTTAAGCCACCTGAGGCCTCCTGCTTGTCTTGTTATTGGTGAATTCCTTTATACATACATACATACATACATACATACATACATATTTATGGAGAGAGAGAGAGAGAGAGAGAGAGAGAGAGAGAGAAAACTAGTGATAGAGACAGAAAGAGAGATAACAGGAGAGATAGAGGGAATGTAAAGAAATACAAAGCCAGACGTTGTGACCGAAAGTGAAATTTCCAATACATTCCACTGATACTTCCCCACCTTTTCCCTCACTCACTCTCCCCCACCTCTCTCTCATTCAGTCTCCCATTTTACCTCCCCTTCTACTCTCCCCACCTCTCTTCTCCCTCTCCCCTCTCCTCTTCTCCCCTTTTATTCTCCCTCTCCCCTCTCCTCTTCACCCCTTTTATTCTCCCTCTCCTCTCCCCTTCCGAAGCAGATATCTTACCTATGTCCTTTGATCTAAAACAATGGACCGGGATTTGTGTCGTCAACTTTGGTAAATTTTCGAAACTTAAGTGAAGTGTTTTGAGTCATGATTGAAGCATTGTGGTGAGTTTTGAGTCATGAATGAAGCACTGTGGTGAGTTTTGAGTCATGAATGAAGCACTGTGGTGAGTTTTGAGTCATGAATGAAGCACTGTGGTGAGTTTTGAGTCATGAATGAAACACTCTATCATCTCCAAATCTCCTCCAACATTCCTCTAACACATCTCCAACACACCTCCCTCTTCAATATCTCCAACACTCCTCCAATTTTGTAGGTTAATGGCCATCTTAGAGGTGATAATGGAGGCAGTAGATACCTGTAATGGCATCAGCGAGGTCATGAACAGGTAACCTAATGACTTTATATCACCTGGTAATTCAATCATTCCCGGAGACTGTTGAACTTTGGACGAAAATGGTGGGGGTAGTCTCTCTCTCTCTCTCTCTCCTCTCTCTGTGTGTGTGTGTGTGACTCAGTGCGATGGAGCGGAAGTTGTGACAGCAATATATCACCTGCCACACACACAACACACACCCACACACACACACACACACACACCCCACACACTCACACACACACAACCACAAACACACACACACACACACACTCACACACACACACTCACACACACACCAGTAACCGAAAGTTTTAATGAAAGTACTCTAGAGGCCCTCTCCTCTCCTCTCCTCACACTCACTTTCTCCTTTCTTTATCCAGTTTATTAGCTTTCTAATTTTCTAAGAATAACGTAACCTAATCTAACCTAACCTTACCTTACCTAGCACTACACTATCCTAACCTAACCTCACCTAAGACAAGATAAGGTTAAATTAGGTTAGGTTAGGTTAGGTTAGGTTAGGTATATGGTGCCTGGATGAGGTGATGGTGGAGGGATAAGAGGTGGGGTGATGGTGGAAAAGAGTGTGGTGGTGATGGTGGAGGGTAAGAGGTGTGTGGTGGTGATGGTGGAGGGAGAGTGTGTGGTGGTGATGGTGGAGGGACAAGAGTGTGTGGTGGGTGATGGTGGAGGGGAGTGTGGTGGTGATGGTGGAGGGGATGAGAGTGATGGTGGTGATGGTGGAGGGGATAGAGAGGTGTGGTGGTGATGGTGGAGGGATAAGAGGTGTGGTGGTGATGGTGGAGGGGTAAGAGTGTGTGGTAGTGATGGTGGAGGGATGAGAGGTGTGGTGGTGATGGTGGAGGGGTAAGAGGTGGTGGTGATGGTGGAGGGGAAGAGTGTGGTGGTGATGGTGGGAGGGATGAGAGTGTGTGGTGGTGATGGTGGAGGGGTAAGAGTGGTGGTGGTGATGAGAGGGGGTAAGAGTGTGGTGGTGATGGTGAGGGTATGAGAGTGTGTGGTGGTGATGGTGGAGGGGATGAGAGTGTGGTGGTGATGGTGGAGGGATAAGAGTGTGTGGTGGTGATGGTGGAGGGATGAGAGTGTGTGGTGGTGATGGTGGAGGGATAAGAGTGTGTGGTGGTGATGGTGGAGGGATAAGAGGTGGTGTGGTGATGGTGGAGGGAGACACTATCGTACATTAACTACTTCACTACAATAGTCATTAAAACAAACAATAAGTGTACAGCTTCACCCGTCAATAAATACCTTATTTTTACAGACACTCACAAGCTTAATTAGGTCATTATTAAAGGTGGCCTTATTCACCGGCACAGGTAAGTCAAAGAATCCATAACACACACACACACACACACACACACACACACCATTAGCACCCTTAAGGCAAAATAACAACCAATAATCTTCACCAATTCAATCAACAGAATCTTAAAGGCATGAAAGCTAACCGTTGATTGGATATACCTTCCGGGGCTGCCAGTGTTATACCCTCACGCTGATTGGTTGTATTTCACCACACCAGTATTAACGTGACGCTCATTGGATATTCACCACAATGCCGGTAACCAATGAGAGTAAGCCTTGAGGATGGTGGCTGCTTTTCCCGCTTGATATACGAGAGATTAAGGAGAATTTAGTTAGTGTTACGGACGCCAGATGTGAGGATGGAGGCGGATTAAACTATCCCTTGAGTTTGATAAGAAGATTTGGGTTTACTGAGCTCTGTAAGGGTGGACATGAGGGAGTTTAAGCCATCATGCGGCCACATACTTGCACTGTGGCCATTATATAACACAACCCACATGTTCTTACTGTAGCTTTAAACCTTCATATGGCCACATACACCCCTTGTGGCCTTATACCGCCACATGACCACATACACCCCTTGTGGCCTTATACCACCACATGGCCATATTCCCTCACCTCAAACCATCAGCCAAGGCCCCTCGTATCAGACATCCTTCACACAGCTGGGCCTCAAACTATCGAGTAGTGAGAAATATTATATAGTTCCTGACGGTAAGTTTACATAGAAAGGATTCAACAGCTGTTCACCCTAAGGTATTGTAAGTCTCAAAGTTGTTGACAAGGAGTAAGTGTTTGGAACTACCAGATCAGACCAGAGCTGTGTGTGTGTGTGTGTGTGTGTGTGTGTGTGTGTGTGTGTGTGCAAAAGACAGACTGAGAGATAAAGATAAACACACACACACACACACACACACACACACACACACACACACAAAAGCCCTCGTAGGGGACACAGTCAGTACCAGGCAGTCACTTCACAGGAGGCTTGATATATTGTACCATTGAGAGGAAGACCCACCCAGCCCACCCACACCCAAGCCACCCACACACACCACCACCCAGGCCACCCACCACACCCACCCAGCCCACCCACACCCAAGCCACCCACACAACACCACCCAGGCCACCCACCACACCTACCCAGCCCACCCACACCCAAGCCACCCACCACACCTACCCAGCCCATCCACACCCAAGCCACCCACCACACCTACCCAGCCCACCCACACCCACACCACCCAGGCCACCCACACCACACCACCCAGGCCACCCACTCCCCCCCACCCAGTAGCGTGGCTAGGCGCAGTAGTAAATCGGACGAAGGATGTGGAAAAGTTTCTCGAGTTCTTTGATTTTTATTGAACTTTTATTCGTTTTCCTTCCTTCTCCTTCTCCTTCTTTTTCTTCCTCCCTCCTTCTATTCCTCCTCTTTCTCTTTCATTCTCTTTTCTCCTGCTCTTCTTATTTAACTTCTTTCTCTCAGTCTCCTCATCACCCTTCCTCTCTTCCTCATTTTGTTACTCCTCTGGTTCTTCTTCTCCCTCCTCCTCCTTCTCCTCCATACATTCTTCCTCTATCCATTAATATTTATCAACATCCTCCTCCTACTCTCCTTTGCTATTTCCCGAACTTTGGAAGCAATTTGTAAGAGACATAGACACACACTTGGTGATTGCTTCCCTGAGTTACTGTGATGCTCCACCTCTCTCTCTCCTACCCTCGAGTGCGTACCTCTTGCCTCGCCCTCAACCCCTCTTCAAGTACGACCTCAAAAACCCTCGAGTATTTCCTTTAAACTCCGCCCATATATCTTATAAAGCATCTGATTGGAGAGTTATGTTTAGTACATGAGATCATCTTCCGCCTATCGGTAACCAAGGAACCAATCAGAGAAAACTGTAATTCTCACAATAGGTAAATACTAAACGATGGCAACTCGGTTATGTAGAAATAGATGAATGTTAATATAATTATTCTACCTTTAATTCGCTAGCTGGAAACTAAGTGACCAATGGGAATAGAGAACCACCGTATTGCAACTAAATTCACCTCAATTGCAATAAAATTATCACTTTATTAGAGTAGAGTTTTAAATGAACTAAATTTTGCTTATCTGAAACACAGTAACGAAAAGTAAATAAAAAAGAGCGAAATTTTCATCTCTACTAAATTCTCCCAACACAGCCAATCACAGGAGAGTATCTATCCGGTAATAAACGCCAGCCAATAAGAAGTAAGTAAAGACATCAAATGAGATGTAGCACTAAATCTGTAATCCCAGGAATGTAATTTAAATGAATAAGTCACCTGAAGATTAGACATCCCAGAATCTTTCACCTGATGATTAAAACACCAACCTAACCTACGTACACACACACACACACACACACACACACACACACACACACACACACACACACACACACACACTCACACACACACACACACACACACACACACTGAGAGAAGTTGTCCCCCTTCAACCTCTCATGACGTCATCTCACACTCTCTGGACATACACATTTCCTGACACGTATCTCGGGCGACGGACATGTACCGTACCTTAATAAGACCTGTCAAAAGTGTCATTAATTGAACACGACAAAGTCTCAAGGATGGTAACAGGTTAAATGGCCTTTCTGGATACCTTAATTAGTTATATTAATTTAAATCATCTTTGTTAACAAGTGGAGGTAATTTTCGGGATTTTTTTGTTTACATACAGTTAAGGCTGTTAGTCACTCTATATGAGGATTATTCTGGACTGCTGGAACGAGTCTTTGAACTGCTGGAACGAGTCTCTGTACTGCTGGAACGAGTCTTTGAACTGCTGGAACGAGTCTCTAGATTGCTGGAACGAGTCTCTGCGATATCTGCCAAACATACGACTAATTCCATACAAATGCAGTATGATATTTTTTCCTATTCTAGCCTAACCTAACCTAATCTAACCTAACCTTACCTAACCTACCCTAACCTAACCTAATCTCAACCTAACCTAACCATAGTACACATTCACAAAGGTTCGCACGATAAAATATTCGTCGCAGCTGAAGAAAAAACTCACTCAACATAAAAAAAAAAAACACCACCAAAGTTAAATTAAAAAATAACAACGAAATTAGAGTGAATTTCTACCTTAATTGGAAACGCTTACTTATCGCCAGTAGACAAAATTAACATAACAACCTCTCGGAAAACATTCAGTATGTTAATTATTTCTACTAACTGTTGTTAAGTAAATGTGTTTAGTTAAAATACAGACTCATTGTTATTTTAATCATAAGTTAAACAGTTTAGAGAATTTATATATATATATATATCACGAGAAATAATAATCATAAGAGAATTTAAAAATCCTAAACTTGGGCTCTGGGTGAGAATTAAAAAAAAAAATCCTTATTCCCCCTAAGTTATGGACCTCATTTCCCTAAAAGCCAAGAGGTACTCGCCTGGCCCTAAGCTGGTTCACCCAAGCCAAGGCGAATGGGTTACTTCCGCTTTCAACAGCAACAGTTGGTAAGGTTTGTGTCCGGACGCCTCGTGAGATTGGTAGATCTGTTTATTTTTTGTTTGGATTTCTCTTGGTGTGTGTGTGTGTGTGTGTGTGTGTGTGTGTGTGTGTGTGTGTGTGTCCCCTGACTCAACACACACACACACACTATGTAAAAACATTATACACTACACTGTATACAAAATATCCATCATAAAGTAACATAAACGTCTTACATCTTTAACATTAACCAGCTTTAAGGTTCTCGTGGTAATTAGTGTTAATTAATAATCAACCTAACCTGCCTTGCCTTTTACCACCACCAACACCTTCTCCAAGCGAAAAGTTAAATTAAAAAGAAAATTACACTATAAATCTTCAAGAACGACCTCACATCACCTTCAAGGACGACCTCACATCACCTTCAAGGACGACCTAACATCACCTTCAAGGACGACCTAACATCACCTTCAAGGACGACCTCACATCACCTTCAAAGACGACCTCACATCACCTTCAAGGACGACCTCACATCACCTTCAAGAACGACCTCACATCACCTTCAAAGACGACCTCACATCACCTTCAAGAACGACCTCACATCACCTTCAAGAACGACCTCACACCACCTTCAAGAACGACCTCACATCACCTTCAAGAACGACCTCACATCACCTTCAAGAACGACCTCACATCACCTTCAAGCACGACCTCACATCACCTTCAAGAACGACCTCACATCATCTTTAAGAACGACCTCACATCACCTTCACTTAACCTAACCTCACACAAGAGCCTACATCACAGGAGCCTCATTATTACCACCTGAAGGAGGAGCTCAGCTGTAAACATGAGCCTCATACTTCTCACCAAGTTTGTAATGTAATGAGACCAAGTTTCCTGAACATATCATTGTGTGTGAGGAATAATTTCTCAACACATTCAATCTTTATACAACACTTGGGGGATAAATTGCAGTGTAAAATGTGTATTGTATTCATAGGTTCACATTCAGTTTATACATACCATACATACATAAATACATACATACATACATACATACATACATACATACACCATCAACATATTCCACCTCTTTACCCTCGTTCATAATTCATAACAGTTTACCCTTAATTACCTGAAGCTTGGAATTAAGTTAGGATAAGTTAAGTTAGGTTAGGTCAGGTCAGGTCAGGTTATCAGTTCTCATCACTATGTATGTATGTGTGTATTAGATCAATCATTATACATACCTCCTTTACTAACATATACATTTAATAAGTATACAGTATACAGCTATACAGTATACCTTCCTATGTATAAGGTTATATTACCAAGGTTGAATGTTTGTGTATATCTGTAGGCGATCGTCTGGGGGAAAATTTAGGACATTTGCATATCTCAGGGGATAGATTCAGAACAGTGTAACCTAAATAAATTCTTACAAGGAAAAGTTTACCTCGATTACATTATTTGGGGTAAATTTGAGGTATATATTTTTCTCTGGTGTGGGACTTACAATATATTATCCGAGGTTAAACATCTATTCTCTGGGATTAGGTTAAGTTAGGTTCGCTAGGTTATGTTACGTTAGGTAAGGTTAAGTCAGGTCAGGTCAGGATGAAGGTGGTAAACTAACCCCCTTCTGCCACTCCACCTGACTCCTCCCGTTATATAAATTCCCTTAATTGTTTCCCGAAAGATGTTTGCCAGCGAGAGTATGTTTCCAGATTTCCAGCGTGCTAATGAGAGTGTTCCAGCCTTCCAGCGAGTGTGTTCCATCCTTCCAGCGAATGTTCCAACCTTAGAACGAGTGTGTTCCAGCCTTCCTGTGAGTGTTCCAGCCTTCCTGTGAGTGTGTTCCAGCCTTCCAACGAGTGTTCCAACCTTAGAGCGAGTGTGTCCCAGCCTTCCTGTGAGTGATCCAGCCTTCCAGCGAATGTTCCAGCCACCCAGCAAGTGTTCCAGTATTCTAACATTCAAGCATTCGAAATAAAGAGTGTTCCAACGTTCTAATGAGACTGTTCTAGTGTTCTAATGTTCTAATGTTCCAGCAAGTGTTTTAAGATTTCCAACTTTCTTGTGTTCTTGTTTTCCAGAGTTATAATGTTTCAAGGATATTAATTTCCAGCGCTTTAATTTCCAGTGTTTGATAGTTTGAGTGTTCCAGACTTCCAGCGAGTGTTCCAGTGTTCCAGACTCCCAGTGAGTGTTCCAGTGTTTCAGACTTCCAGTGAGTGTTCCAGTGTTTCAGACTTCCAGCGGGTGTTCCAGAGTTCCAGACTTCCAGCGAGTTTTTCAGCCTTTAGTCGTTCCAGCTTTTTAGCGTTCCAGCCTTCCAGTGTTCCAGCTCACCAGCCCTTTATTGTTCAAGTCTTCCAACATTCCTACATTCCAACCTTCCAGTGAGAGCGTTCCAGTTTCCAGCATCTCACAGCTCACTTAAGTTTAAGATCATTCTCCCACTTTCCAGAACTAATTCTCTAAGTAACTGTGAGAGGAAACTTCCATGAGCAGGAACCCGTCGTTTAGTATCAGTAGTTGTCTTCCATTATTTATCTCAAGTCAATTCTCTAAACTATTTCTTATCACCTGGAGATTCCCCACCACCACCACCAGCTTATTTCACCTAATGATTAAACACCTGAAGGTTTAGTTTAGTTTGGTTTAGTTTGGGTTTACGTTTGGTTTGGTATAGCAATAGAGTGGTTAACTTTATGGTCAAATAAGCTGGTGGTTTAATCTTCAGGTGATCCAGATTCTTTAGCGTTGTATATAAACCACAAACAAAATATTTCTATAACATTATCCATTTTATCTACATAACGAGTTCGCCAAAGTCAATTTTCTTAACTAACACTCTAACTAACTTTATGTCTTAACTACAAATTTCAGTTGAGTTTATATCAACATTAATATAAAGTGAATTCTCTTAACTAAGAATCTAACTTTATTCATAAACTACAAAAAAAAATCATAATTTGGTATTTCTCAAATGAATCTTTATTATTATCCATGTAACTTTTATTTCTCTTAACTAATTCTCTAACTAACTTTTAACATAAACCTCAGCCACTACACAAGATGCTGTCAAGACTAATTTTTCCCACCACGTCTAACTCAAACTTTCAACAGACATTATTTCTCTACCAATTTGTTTCACTAAATTATCACATAAAAGTCTGTTTCTTCTGCCTAAGGTGTATTTCCCACGAGTACCCGCCATCAGCTTCTCTCTCTGAAGTCTTGGTAGTAATTATGGAACACCCGAGATCTTCTGGCCGGGCGGGGAGTCGAGATATCACCCGCTAAATTTCGCTTCAAGCAGCCATTGTACGCTTCTTGAGATCAACAAGCTAAACTACTAATTAAAGTTTCTTCTTCTTCTTCTTTGTCAACTTTATTTTTATTTCTTCTTGTTTTTCTTCTTTTTATCATCTTCTTCTCCTCCTCCGCGTTCGTCTTCTCTGGCTCCTCATCATAATCTTCCTTTCCTCCTCCTCCTCCCCCCCCTCCTCTTCTTCCTCCTGCTCCTTCTCCTCTTTATTCTCCTCGTATTCCTCCTCCTTCTCTGGCTCTTCATCATCATCTTCGTAAAATACTTGGACCATTTTTATTCTCTTTTCTCCAGAATACTGAGAAAATGTTTCAAGTTGGAAAAAATTAATCTTCAGTGCCCTGGGATTTGCTCTCTCTCTCTCTCTCTCACTTTTCCTGAGAACGAGTTGAATGAGTGAGTGTGTGTGTGTGTGTGTGTGCTGAGATTAAAACCAGACTCATTATTATTACTTTTCACACTTCCTGCTTCAGAGAAAGAATGGGAAAAGATGAATAGAAGGAAGAGGATAATAATTTATGAAGAAGAATAAGAAGAATAATGAGAGAGAATGAAGAGGAAAGAATGTATAGAAACAGAGAATAGAACAAAAACGATAATAATAATAATAATAATAATAAGGACACAGATGCATGAATAATGAGTAACATTAAGCATTGAAGAGAAGAAACAGAATAACGAAAGAAAATAAATAAAAATATATAAGATTAATTGTTTTCATTATTATAATTAGTTTCGTTTCACTCTTATATGGCGAATGAGGGAAGAGAGAGAGAAACAGAAATAATGGTGGAAAGAAAGAAAGATAATTTTTTTTTTACTTTATACTCTAATTATTTGCTTCTGTTTTTGCTCTCAATCTCATTTTCCTTCATTTACTTTTTTATATAATTTTCCAAGACATCTCTCTCTCTCTCTCTCTCTCTCTCAAGTCTCCAGGGGTGGGAGGTGAGCTCTCGGACTAAGAGAACAGCAACTCCCTAGCCAGTGCTTGGGTGAGTTACAGTAACCCGGCCGCCCGACAAAGGCTGGAGAGAGCTGGTCCTAACCTAACCTAACTCAACCTAACTCGTAATGTCATTTTGTCTCACGACTAATTAAAACTTTGCCAGCAGAAGCCGTCCTTACTGACTCTGAAGCTCAAACAATTATTAAGTGGAGATAAGGAGATGAGGCTTCACAAACAAATGTTAAGATAACGCTTCACAGGTGTTCAGATAAGGCTTCACAGGTGCTCAGATAACGCTTCACAGGTGTTCAGATAAGGCTTCACAGGTGTTCAGATAAGGCTCCACAGGTGTTCAGATAACGCTTCACAGGTGTTCAGATAAGGCTCCACAGGTGTTCAGATAAGGCTCCACAGGTGCTCAGATAAGGCTCCACAGGTGTTAAAATAAGGCTTCACGGATGTTAAGATATGGCCTTACAGGTGTTAAGATGAGCCTTCAGCACTGTTAAGGAAGACACTGCTTTTCTTCAATGATTTTCAGAACAATTTATGTCAAAAATTGTGTCAATGATTGAAACAAGGATATATATCGCCTTCCTCTTCTTCTTCTTCTTCTCCTTCTTCTTCTTCGCCCTCCTCCTTCTCCTTTCTTCTCACTTCTTTTATTCCCTAAGGTCATAGGTCACCTCCTTGAATCCTTTTCCGCTATGGTGTAAAGTCTTCAGAGCCTCGACCACTACCAACCGGCCCAATGTTTTGCCTCTCTCAACCCTCGTCTCTCCTCCTTAACACACACACACACATACACACACACACACACACAATACGCACACACAACACACACACACAACACACATACAACACAAACAGACACACTAGGAACTTTTAATTTTTGATAGTTTTTGTCGACTCGAATATATGAATCTACACAGTATACATAAGACTACATAAAGACCTTAGCTGTTTTTTTATGACCTGAGTATGAATCTATAGAGTATACATTCATAAAAACATAGTTGTGAAAATATAACAAATCCACATGGAAAAAAAGCGAAAAAAAGCGTAGCATAAAACGAAGTAAACTGGTGAATTTAGATCCAAGAGAATCCACATCTTTCAGCCTTACGGAACAGAGAGGTTTTGGCTACACAGGAATTCACTCCCCACGACGTCTTTTCACCCCCTTTAGTATCATCTGCCAGAACCGCCTCTCTCTACCGAGTTCCTTGTCAGGTTAAGTTAGGTTAGGTTAGAGACAAAGTGAGAGAGTGACTGACTTCCAACAGAGGAGTTGAGAGAGAGAGAGAGAGAGAGAGAGAGAGAGAGAGAGAGAGAGAGAGAGAGAGAGAGGTGCAGCCGAAGTGAGAGATATTTATAAGCCAGTAGGAAAAAGAGACAGAGACCACGAGAGATATTTGCAGCACGAGAGACTGAGAGATACTGATCCCATAAATAGATTTCCAATAGAAGAAGCGAGATATGAAGAGACACAAATACCGTAAGAGATTTCCAGCAGAGGAGACGAGAGATAGAGATTAATAGCCTCCCATAAAGAGAGATTTCCAGGAGAGATAAGCCGGAGGTCGTCCTGGAAATAGAAAAACTGGAAAAAGGAGGTTGGGGTCAGTTGGAGCCAGATAGATAGAGACAGAGAGATAGATAGTTGACACACACACACACACAGACACACACACACACACACACACACACACACACACACACACACACACACAGACACACACACATACACACACACACACACACATACACACACACACACACATATACACACACACACACACACACACACACACACATATATACACACACACACACACATATATACACACACACACACACATACAGACAGACAGACATACATACATACATACATACATAGGCATGAATACAAACACTCAGAAAACACAAAGAACAAAAGCAAGAGAGAAATAATAAAATCCAAAATAAAAGAAGGAAGATAATTAATAAATAAAGATGGATAATACACAAAAAAAACCTAGAAATAATTACTAAAAGAAATTAAATGGTGAGTATAAACGCTGCTTTTAGTGTAATTAAGAAATAAAATTACCAGATCAGCTATTTACTGGATAGAGAAATTTTTTTTTCTTTTTTGGGGGTTGAGATATGGAATAAGAATTGTTGTTTTTGTTATTGTTTTGTTCCATTTAAAGATGTGAGTTAATTTCTAGAGAATGATTAAAGTCTGTCTATCTGTCTGTCCGTCTGTCATAATGATTGTCTTTGTCTGTGTCTATATATATAAATGTCTCTGAATTTGTCTTTTACGTGTGCACAAACAACACCCACCTGTCAAACACACACACACACACACACACACACACACACACACACACACACACAATATTCACGTGACGAAGAAAACAAGATATTCCTCAACGTCCAGGGAAGATAAAAACAGGAGAGAAAACATCCAGGGAAGGTAAAAACAGGAGAGAAAACATCCAGGGAAGGTAAAAACAGGAGAGAAAGGTGTGAATCCCAGACACACAATAGCACCGAGTATGCCTTACCTGACGTGAGCCAAGGACCACGGAGGCATGGACCACGGAAATGTCAACATACTTAACAGCCATATTTTCATACCCCTCCGTGCCTTATCGTGCAGTTTCACTTCCTGGATATTGTTTTTCCTTGGGTAAGATGTTTAAGTTATAAAGAGAGAGAGAGAGAGAGAGAGAGAGAGAGAGAGAGAGAGAGAGAGAGAGAATTACTAAAATACAACAGGTAAGAGAGAAGGGACCTGAAGGCAACACACCTGAAGGCAACACACCTGAAGGCAACACCTGTGAACGTAATTAATAAACACTGATAAGGCAAACTCACCTTCAAGTGATACATTTCATAACTTGTGTTGATGATGATGGACTCCAGCGTGTGGTGGAGTATATACAGTAATGTGTAACAACAACAACAACAACAACAACAACAACAACATTAATAATAATAACAACAATAACAACAAACAGCAGCAGCAAAAACAACAACAACAACAACATCGATATCATCAACAACAACAATAATAATAATAATAATAATAATAATAATAATAATAATAATAATAATAATAACAATAATAATAATAATAATAATAATAATAATAATAATAATAATAATAATAACAATAATAATAATAATAATAATAATAATAATAATAATAATAATAATAATAATAATAATAACACCACCACCACCACCACTAACAACAACAATAACAGACACAGGCGAGATAAGTTACCAGCAATGGCAGCAGAGACAAGAAACAACAGAGAACAGCAGAACTACTGAACCCTCGTGAGATACAATTGTCGCTGTAGGAGGTGTGGCAGTAATATAGCGAGCAGTAAAGGCAGCAGTTCTAACAGCAATTACAGCAGTCGGAAACGTAACAGTAGTATCAATAGCAGTATTAGTCCTGCCAACACTACTACCACCATCACTACCACCACCCACTACCCCTACCAACTACCACCAATAGTACCACCATTACCCACCACTACTACCACCATCACCACTATCAGTAACAGCGTAAAACAAAGCATAATATCAGTTGCTGTTGTCAGACCTCAGAGAGCAAGACAGTGGACCAATTTAATAAGACACTGACAACATCGAGTGACAACAACAGTGACATCAGGAACAGCAATAACAGCAGCGGCAGTGACAACATCAAGACAACAACAGTCAGAGATACACACAGTTGTAACAATAAAGGCGGCCAAGACAAAAGAGGTGGACTCACGTGGCAGCCATCTCACACACACACACACAGACACACACAGACACACACACACACACACAGACACACACACACACACACACACACACACACAACACACACACACACAGACAC